>NW_023995434.1:0-118349 GCF_015586225.1 Lucilia sericata | reverse complement strand
TTCTAAAACATAAATTATTATTTAATTTTTGGGAAACAATATTTTCAAAGTTCCGTAACATCAGGCTTATATATAGCATCATTTACCTCTCATTCTAACACACAATGTAACGAAAGTAACACCATGGTCACAACTGTTAACACAACTACGATCGTCAATAACAAAAATTTGGGGAAAGTAAAACATAAAGTAGTAAGCAGCAAAATCCATGGCAAAAATTATAATCTTGAATATAATTTCCTCATCTTATTTTTAGTTTAACGTCTAAAAAATGTCTCCCGTCGCCAGCAGTCCGAATTGTATTCATACTCTAAAGCTCTTCAGTATGTGTGTGTAATAGTTGCAGCATCATTATTGCCTTCGGATTTAATTAAAAAATATTGTTGTACTTCAAAGGCATCAATATGAAAAAAAAAAAAAAAACGAATACGTATCAGTAAAAGAGAGCAGAAAATGGTTTTATATTGCAAAAAAAATCAACAAATTAAAAATAATTTTATATAAAAAACGAAATGATTTTTATACGATTGTAAAAAAAGGGAAACATATTTCTGTAACACGTAATTACAGCACACATACTCTTAAGCATATAAAGGGATTTACTTTATTTCACATTACATTGAATTTGATTTCAGTTGAAAAATATTGCACAAGTTAAATATTGCAATAATTGCAATGAAGGTTTTTATTATACCCTACATCACTTTAGGGGGGGGGGGGGGGTGTATATTGGGCTTGTGCTGATGTTTGTAACAGTCAAAATTATTGGTGCTACAACCTGATTAAAAAAATCGGAGTATGCAGAGTTGCTCTAAATTGACTCTAGTTTCACATGCATATCAACTTTTCTATGTGTGAAAGCTTTTTCTCAAAATTGTTACAGGGTGTGAAATTTTCAATATAATTTATTGATATTGCACATACATTTATTTTGACTTACAATAGGGCTCATCAGCTCATAATTATGTTAAATGTTGTAATATACCTACAAAAATCGGAACAACTTTGTTTTGTATAAGACTTAATGTTACAGCCGACTTTTGTGACCCTAGCCCCATACAAACTCTCCTTCAGAATATTACTTGAATGTCAATTATTCACTTACCAACACGATAAATACCTTCATAAATAAGCTAAATGTAAATCCCTCTACCAATGTTTATATAGGATGAGCCCGTATTAACCCTTGCCCCCGTATGATCCTTTATTCAGGAAATCATTTTTTTTTTTTTTTCAACAAATTGTTGAAATATTTAGGAATTAAGGCAAAAAACTAGTTATATGGTTTCTATTCAAACTAATCCAAATTTGTACTCACTGCTGTAGGGTATCATGTGGTCGAGCATGGCTGACTACAAATTCTTACTTGTTTTTCTTTGTGTTAAGTATTATTCGTTAATATGTATTGTGTTCGTATTATTTATGTAATATTTTTCAATAATCCTTGGATTATTAACCCATGGTGATGGGTGTATATTAATATTGTCTGACTAGAATGACTAGACTATGACTAGACTATGACTAGACTATGACTAGACTATGACTAGACTATGACAAGACTATGACTAGACTATGACTAGACTATGACTAGACTAGATAGACTAGACTAGACTATGACTAGACTATGACTAGACTATGACTAGACTATGACTAGACTATGACTAGACTATGACTAGACTATGACTAGACTATGACTAGATATGACTAGACTATGACTAGACTATGACTAGACTATGACTAGACTATGACTAGACTATGACTAGACTATGACTAGACTATGACTAGACATAAGACTAGACTATGACTAGACTATGACTAGACTATGACTAAGACTATGACTAGACTATGACTAGACTAGACTATGACTAGACTATGACTAGACATGACTAGACTATGACTAGACTATGGACTAGACTATGACTAGACTATGACTAGACTATGACTAGACTATGACTAGACTATGACTAGACGAACTATGACTAGACTATGACTAGACTATGACTAGACTATGACTAGACTATGACTAGACTATGACTAGACTATGACTAGACTATGACTAGAACTATGACTAGACTAGGACTAACTATGACTAGACTAGGACTAGACTAGACTAGAATGACTAGACTATGACTAGACTATGACTAGACTATGACTAGACTATGACTAGACTAGACTAGACTATGACTAGACTATGACTAGACTATGACTAGACTATGACTAGACTAGACTAGACTATGAACTAGACTATGACTAGACTATGACTAGACTAGACTAGACTATGACTAGACTATGACTAGACTATGACTAGACTATGACTAGACTATGACTAGACTATGACTAGACTATGACTAGACTATGACTAGACTATGACTAGACTATGACTAGACTATGACTAGACTATCGACTAGACTGTGACTAGACTATGACTAGACTATGACTAGACTATGACTAGACTATGACTAGACTATGACTAGACTATGACTAGACTATGACTAGACTATGACTAGACTATGACTAGGACTATGACTAGACTATGACTAGACTATGACTAGACTATGATTAGACTATGATTAGACTATGACTAAACTATGGCTGTATTCCGGCGGAAAAAAAACTGTCATCACCATCAATTAAGTACGTGACACCATAACTACGCATAAAAATGCGTTCAAATTAATTCAAAATTGTAATTCAATATTTTCTAATGCAAATGTTTGTATAACTTTTAATATGTTTAACATACAAATTCAGGTTGTGGGTGATGACTCTTCAAAAATTCACTCGTATCACATAAATTCTGTGAAATTTTTGTTTTATATATCTTATTGTTGTGGTTTTGAATGTCATTGAAATTAAACTACATTTTAATTAGAATCTGCGGTCAACCGAATGAACCACATCAATAAAATGGCAAAATTATAAGTAAGAGCATAAATGTTACGAAACGAATATGAATATTTGCAAAAATATAAGAATATTTCGGTGGGTAGAGAGCGATATAAGTTAAGCTGTATATATTAAATAAAAAGGACATCTAGGGAAGAATTGTTGTTGGTTATTTATTTAAAACATTATTTAAAACAAGTTAGAGTGCTATATTCGGCTATGCCGAATCTTAAATACCCTCCACCAGCAAGCTACTTTTTATTGAAAACCATTTAACTATATAATTTTTAGATAACTTGGCAAAATTTTTGTTTCCTTATTGAGGGTACTAACATTTATGCATATGTCAAATTAATTTTAATTAGGTCTAGAAAAATGTATATTAATAGGCCAGTTTGATAACATTTTAATATAATGATTTATCAGTACACAGAACATTCTCATTTTGAATTTTATCCGGATATAATCATTTAATTACGAATTAAGTGGTATTAAGTGATTTTCAGAAGTATACCTTATATGTGAGCTAAGACAACCTATGGACCGATCCGGAAGAAAAAATACGTAGAATGATTTATATATACAAAATACACATTTATGTCGAATTTTATCCCGATAATTTTGATTGTTAATGTGCATTTGAGTAATTTTCGGAAATGGTCCTTATATGGGAGTTGTGACTAATTATCAACCGATAAGGAAAAAATTTCGTATAATGATTTATATGCCAAAAAAAATTCAAGTCGAATTTTACTACAATAGATTTATTAATTAATGAAATATGTGCGTTTAGGTGATTTTCGGAAGTGGACTTTATATGTATAGGAGCTATGACCTTACACAAAACATATTTATGTCGAATTTTATCAAGATATCTTTATTTGATAATGAAATATGTGCGTTTAAGTGATTTTATTGAAAGAAATATTACCATATATGTAACAATCCGGAAAAAATTTGGTAGATTGATTTATATGCTCACAAAGCATATTTACTTTATCCATATAGCTTTATTATAATATGTGCGTTTAAGTGATTTTCGTAAGTGGGCCCTCTATGGGAGCCTATCCGGAAAAAAATTCGTAGAATGATTCATATAAAGACAAAACATATTTGTGTCGAATTTTATTAAGATAACTTTATTTGTCAATGAAATATGTGCGTTTAAGTAATTTTCGGAAGTGGGACTTATATGAGAGCTATGACCAATAATGAACCGATCCGGGGAAAAAGTGGTAGAATGATTTAAATGTACACAAAACATATTCAAGTCGAATTTTATCCTTATAGCTTTAGAATTTAATGAAATATATTCGTTTAAGTGATTTTCGGAAGTGGACCTTATATGGGAGCTATGACCAATTATGAGCCTATCCGGAAAAAATTTCGTAGAGTGACTCATATAAAGACAAAACATATTTGTGTCGAATTTTATCACGATAGCTTTATTTGACAATGAAATATGTGCTTTTAAGTGATTTTCGGAAGTGGGCCTTAAATGGTAGCTATGACCAATAATGGACCGATCCGTAAAAAAATTTGGTGAAATGATTTGAATGTATACAAAACATATTTGTGTTGAATTTTATCCCGATAGCTTTACAATTCAATGAAATATATGCGTTTAAGTGATTTTCGGAAATGGGCCTTATATGGGAGCTATGACCAATTATGGGCCTATCCGGAAAAAATTTAGTAGAATAATTTATATTTATACGAAATATATTTATGTCGAATTTTATCACGATAGCTTTATTTAACAATGAAATATGTATTTTTAAGTGATTTTCGGAAGTGGGGTTATATGGGAGCTATGACCAATAATGGACCGATCCGTAAAAAAATTTGCAAAATGATTTGTATTTATACAAAACATATTTGTGTCGAATTTTATCCCGATAGCTTTATAATTCAATGAAATATATGCGTTTAAGTGATTTTCGGAAGGGGACTTTATATGGGAGCTATGACCAAATATGGACCTATCCGGAAAAAATTTCGTGGAGTGATTTATATTTAGACTATACATATTTGTGTTGAATTTCATCAAGATAGCTTTATATGACAATGAAATATGAGCTTTTAAATGATTTTCGGAAGTGGGCGTTATATGGGAGCTATGACCAATAATGGACCGATCCGTAAAAGATTTAGTAGAATGATTTGTATGTACACAAAACATATTTAACTCGAATTTTATCACAATAGCTTTATTAATCATTGAAATATGTCCGTTTAGGTGATTTTCGGAAGTGGACCTTGTATGGGAGCTATGGCCCATTGTGGACCGACTGAGATCTACGTTAACAGTATGATTTCTGTTCATATTATATTTGCATGTACAAAATTTTGTGTTGATACCGATATATTTGAGGGAGTTATTAACGATAAACTAATTTCCGGGAATATATACCTTTGAATGGGGGCTATGGGAAATATTGGATCGATTCTAAAGATTTTCAACATAATTGATCACTGTCATGAAAAAATAATGTGTGACAAAATTCATCGAAATATCTTTAGTAGTTTCTGAGAAAACTTCAAAAGAATTATGAAAAAAACGTAATTTTTTTCGAGGTAGTCTTAAATTTTTACTCATAACTTTTTACGTTGTGAACCGATTTTGCTGATTTTCAATACCAAACTGCTTAGGATAATAATAAATATTTTGGGTAAATTTGGTTGATTTCCTTTGCTTAGTTCTAACGTGAGCGTGTTTTACACAGACAGACAGACAGACAGACAGACAGACAGACAGACGGACAGACGGACAGACGGACATAGCTAAATCGACTCAGAATTTCATAAGGACCCAGAATATATATACTTTGTTGGGTCTTAGATGAATATTTCTTGGTGTTACACACGGAACGACAAACTTATATATACCCTCTATCACCACTGATGGTGGTGGAGGGTATAAAAATAATGAAAATTTAAAATACTAATCTACGTGAATTAAAATAATGCTCAGCAAAATTTTTTCACTTTTCCGTTGAAACATATTAATTAATACTTTGACCTGCATAAAATCGCAATTAGTATTTACATGGAATTTTAAAAATCCATTAATTTAAAAAAAAAAAAAACTTAAAATTCTAACATGAAAAAAGTATTAAAACAAAACCTTCAAGCGAACATTATTCCATGCAAAAACTTCATTTTCCTAAAATTTTAAATGAAAAATCAAATAATGCATTTGTAAAAATAAAGTTACCATGACATAACAACAGGGTGCTCGAAAAATACATACATACAGTATAATAAATTTCTATCTAAAAGGATATAGAAAGTTAAAAGGACAACACATGCGCTAGGGATTAATATTTCCCACATGCATTAAACAATGCAAGTACAATGGAAACAGATATAAAAATCGCATCCTTAAATAAATCCACACACTTTTTTGGACAACAGCATAAAACGAAGCCAAGGGTGGCTGACACGGTATCATATTCTCACGTACAGTAAACACTTGCCCATCACGTAACACAAATTTAATTTAAATTTCAAACAACAAAAAAGATTATAAAAAACACAATAAAACCAAACAAGTTTTGATTAAAAAAATTCTTTAAATCCATCTACAGCCACATTTGAAATTAGTTCCCATTTTCAATATCCCTGAAATTATTTACCTCCCACCCTCTGCTTGGTTTTGAATTTCATTCGAATATTTAACTATTGCTGAAATATGTGAGTGTTTGTTTTCATATAGAGATTTTTAAATGTTTATGATTTGTCTAGGACTTACCACCCTTTTAATAGAGAAATAAATAATGTTTAAATTTTGTGTACTAATATGCAGCAGTATTTGTTTTTTTTTTTTTTCCTGTAATAGAATACATCAAAAAAGCAAAAAAACGAAATTAACAAATGTGGTTGGGTTCGTTAGAATCACGGCAACTGCAAACGAAGCAGAAACCTCTTAATAAAGCAATTGCCTCAAGCAGTCAAAAACAGCAAGCGATCCGTAAAGATATCTATGCTAGAGTAAAAGTTCAGCACCATGTAGGAATATTATGGATGTATTATTATTCAGCTTTTTTGAACACATCCATAACCATATATAAATGCAGGAACAACTGAAAACAACTATATATGTATGTGTATAATATATACCTTCTTAAAAACATATGCCTGTGGGTGGGTGCTTTGATAAGTGAAGAATATAGCCTATAGTTCAGACTACAACTGAACTAGAACTAGAACTGAACTAGAACTGAACTAGAACTGAACTAGAACTGAACTAGAACTGAACTAGAACTGAACTAGAACTGAACTAGAACTGAACTAGAACTGAACTAGAACTGAACTAGAACTGACTAGAACTGAACTAGAACTGAACTAGAACTGAACTAGAACTGACTAGAACTGAACTAGAACTGAACTAGAACTGAACTAGAACTGAACTAGAACTGAACTAGAACTGAACTAGAACTGAACTAGAACTGAACTAGAACTGAACTAGAACTGAACTAGAACTGAACTAGAACTGAACTAGAACTGAACTAGAACTGAACTAGAACTGAACTAGAACTGAACTAGAACTGAACTAGAACTGAACTAGAACGAACTAGAACTGAACTAGAACTGAACTAGAACTGAACTAGAACTGAACTAGAACTGAACTAGAACTGAACTAGAACTGAACTAGAACTGAACTAGAACTGAACTAGAACTGAACTAGAACTGAACTAGAACTGAACTAGAACTGAACTAGAACTGAACTAGAACTGAACTAGAACTGAACTAGAACTGAACTAGAACTGAACTAGAACTGAACTAGAACTGAACTAGAACTGAACTAGAACTGAACTAGAACTGAACTAGAACTGAACTAGAACTGAACTAGAACTGAACTAGAACTGAACTAGAACTGAACTAGAACTGAACTAGAACTGAACTAGAACTGAACTAGAACTGCACTAGAACCTGAACCAGAACTGAACTAGAACTGAACTAGAACTGAACTAGAAATGATACTAGAACTGAACTGAACTGACGAGACTGAACTAGAACGGAACTAGAACTGAACTAGAACTGAACTAGAACTGAACTAGAACTGAACTAGAACTGAACTATGAACTGAACTAGAACTGAACTAGAACTGAACTAGAACTGATAACTAGAACTGAACTAGAACTGAACTAGAACTGAACTAGAACTGAACTAGAACTGAACTAGAACTGAACTAGAACTGAACTAGAACTGAACTAGAACTGAACTAGAACTGAACTAGAACTGAACTAGACTGAACTAGAACTGAACTAGAACTGAACTAGAACTGAACTAGAACTGAACTAGAAACTGAACTAGAACTGAACTAGACCTGAACTAGAACTGAACTAGACTGAACTAGAACTGAACTAGAACTGAACTAGAACTGACTAGAACTGAAACTAGAACTGAACTAGAACTGAACTAGAACTGAAACTAGAACTCTGAACTAGAACTGAAACTAGAACTGAACTAGAACTGAACTAGAACTGAACCTAGAACTGAACTTAGAACTGAACTAGAACTGAACTAGAACTGAACTAGAAACTGAACTAGAACTGAACTAGAACTGAACTAGAACTGAACTAGAACTGAACTAGAACTGAACTAGAACTGAACTAGAACTGAACTAGAACTGAACTAGAACTGAACTAGAACTGAACTAGAACTGAACTAGAACTGAACTAGAACTGAACTAGAACTGAACTAGAACTGAACTAGAACTGAACTAGAACTGAACTAGAACTGAACTAGAACTGAACTAGAACTGAACTAGAACTGAACTAGAACTGAACTAGAACTGAACTAGAACTGAACTAGAACTGAACTAGAACTGAACTAGAACTGAACTAGACTACGAACTGAACTAGAACTAGAAGAACTAGAACTGAACTAGAACTGAAACTAGAACTGAACTAGAACTGAACTAGAATGAAAAAACTGAACTAGAACTAAACTAGAACTGAAACTAGAACTGAACTAGAACTGAACTAGAACTGAACTAGAACTGAACTAGAACTGAACTAGAACTGAACTAGAACTGAACTAGAACTGAACTAGAACTGAACTAGAACGAACTAGAACTGAACTAGAACTGAACTAGAACTGAACTAGAACTGAACTAGAACTGAACTAGAACTGAACTAGAACTGAACTAGAACTGAACTAGAACTGAACTAGAACTGAACTAGAACTGAACTAGAACTGAACTAGAACTGAACTAGAACTGAACTAGAACTGAACTAGAACTGAACTAGAACTGAACTAGAACTGAACTAGAACTGAACTAGAACTGAACTAGAACTGAACTAGAACTGAACTAGAACTGAACTAGAACTGAACTAGAACTGAACTAGAACTGAACTAGAACTGAACTAGAACTGAACTAGAACTAGAACTGAACTAGAACTGAACTAGAACTGAACTAGAACTGAACTAGAACTGAACTAGAACTGAACTAGAACTGAACTAGAACTGAACTAGAACTGAACTAAATGAACTAGAATTGAACTAGAACTGAACTAGAACTGAACTAGAACTGAACTAGAACTGAACTAGAACTGAACTAGAACTGAACTAGAACTGAACTAGAACTGAACTAGAACTGAACTAGAACTGAACTAGAACTGAACTAGAACTGAACTAGAACTGAACTAGAACTGAACTAGAACTGAACTAACTAGAATTGAACTAGAACTGAACTAGAACTGAATTAGAACTGAACTATAACTGAATTAAAACTGAACTAAAACTTAAAATGAACTGAACTAGAATTTGATTCAGAAGTGTGCTAGAACTGCATTATAATTCAGATTACATATAGTAGGTACACATGTGTATACAAAACTATGAGAATACAATTCTGTACATTTTCTATTCCTGAACAATTCACTCTCTCACGTTCAGATCCTTCTATGCATTCAACTAACAGTAAAGAATAAACTTTTCTAAGCTTTTGATAGTGTGGGTAGAAAACCGCTGAAATACATAAAAAAATAAATATTACTTACATGTACTCATACATACCCATCCATATTTTTAGACATTTACATACATATTTACTTATAAAACTTTTAACACAAAATATTTTACTTACATGTTTTTTATCATCTACCATTTTCATCCTGCCACACCAGGACTTTAATGTTGAACTTTAATGTTTGCTAGAAATAAAATGTACAAAAATAAATTTCGTTGATTTTTTTTATGAATGGTTGTACATATAATCTAATCTGAGTTTTTATCTTTCTATTAGAGAGGATAGTTCTATATGAGCGAATGTGTGTGAGTGTGTGTGTGTCAGTTTTATGCCAAATGGGTAACCAACCATACAATATTCACTGCATGCAGTAAATATAATTAGCTGTTGTATTTAGTATAAGGAAACAAACCAAAAAATTTTTCAAATACAAAAGCAGTTTTGTATGTTTGCAAATTTCCTTTAGGGGTGTTCATTTCTATGAAATTAAGAATTTTGGAAAGTATGTACTTGTACATATTTTAAATTCAGTGCCTTTTCAGTGATTTCGCATTTAACATTTTTGCTAGAAGTGTGTGACTTTTAAGGAAAACATATTTTATAAATTTTTTGTTAGAACCACCTTACTGTATGTGTCTATATGTTTCATAGCTGGGTGATACATATAGATAACACATATAGTCTATGTACAAAGAGAAATCATGTAGAGTGAACAGTGGGTTGAGAAATGAATTAAATTCCCGGAAATACTTCAAATAATACAATCAAGTTTTTACTCTGTAAACCACTCTATGGCAACGGTGAAAAGACTTAACAATTTAACATGAAATTGGTTTTATAGAAATTAATCACTTGCCAAGGACTCTTAATATATTGATTCATAGAGGGATCGCTCTAAAAATGAGAAGTATGAATTACACAGGCCGACAAAATTTAAAAAAAGTCGAACCCTCAAAAGCGCAAAAATTACATATTTTAAAACTTCAGGACACCATATCTAAAATTCCAGATGTAAAGGGAAAATTCTGAGGCCAGATTCGGCCTTTAGAAAAGTACACTTTGATCTATAGGTTACAAAATTTGTCGGACTGTGTAATCGAAGGGCAGTTTTATGATGTTCTCAAGTTTTTACTAAGACTTAGTTTGAGAGAAATAAATAAGCTCACAAGCCTCAAGACCAACAAAACATTAATAAGATTTAAATCATAAAACTTCATATATTGTTTATAATAAGTATGTAATAATATGTTGTAATATGCAGTAATATGTACTACCATTAAAAACAATAAGTAATTCCAAAAAAAAATATTCAAACAATTGAAAAATTTTAACTTTTTTCTCGAATTATGTTTGTAATAATTTTATGGCAAGGAATACAACAACTACAACAATGATAAGAGTTCAAATATATGCCGCATAATAAAAATCTCTTTTAACGTGCATATGTTGTATTTATATGAATCCGTTTGCTAGAGAAAAATAGAAAAATATTTTAAATAACAGAATGTGAAATAAAATTATCTACATTCCTAGTTTAATAAACGTAATATAAAACAACAACAACAATAATAACAACAAACATTAAAGGAGTCTGTTATAAATTTCTGGGTTTCAATGTTGGGCAAGGATATCGACAGACAGACATACATACAAAAGATAATATTAACAAGTATATGTATGTGTATGTTACGAATGTGTGAGTGAAAGTATATCCTTATGTAATATACAGCTGGTTGTTTGACTGTTAGTTATCAGTAAGAGGAGTATTGTCAAGGGTAACTACTAAAAAAATATAAAACGGCTAAAGGAAAAAAATGTACAAGGACTCTATGCATATTTGCCATGGCAAATTATAAAGGGTATTTGGTTATATTTGTAGGATGTACTCGTTTTAAAATGAAATTACTTGTACCCAAAACAGGGTGGTATGGGGTGGTTTCATTCAATATCTGTCTGTCAGTCAGTTTAACTTTTTTTATCCCTCTGTCGTGTTCATTGTGTATGATTTTTTAATAACAGTTACTTTAATATATGATCTTTTGAAACAGATTTTGTTTTGGGTTCTTTTTTTTCATGCTTTTCATAATTTATGTAATAAAATATATTAAATTTTTGAGAAAACGGATAAAAGAAAAGTATTGTTTAAAAAAATGTTGATTAAGTAATAAAATATGAGATGAGATAAATGGTTGTTATTTTTCAGTGAAAAATACTTTAAGCTTTCTAATAAATTTTTCATTTAAGTGAAAAAAACTGTATCAGTTTCTCTAAATGTCAAATAACAAGTTACACATTTTTTACTTTAAAATTCACTAGCTTTTAATATTGTTACAATTTTGTATGTAAAAACTTTTTCAACATGCCGCCTTTTTTAAGTACTTTTACTCACTATCTCACCTCCCAAATGAATTGTAACAAACTTTTAAACTGTTTTGTATATAATCAAACAACTACAATAGTACGTGCATTGAAATCAATATTTCAATACTAATAAATAATTCGAAAATTTACTACATTATTGTTTTTATAACATGTTGGCATAACTTTTACTCAAAAACTGCAAAACTTTCACATTCGTTACAAAACATTACCAACAGAAAGGTCTAAACGAAGGAAGAAAGAAATGAAAGAAAAAACGGACAGACGGAAGCACTGTAAAACAGACAGACTTTGCACATTAACACTTTCATAAAAAGTCTGAAAATTGCCAAATATTATAAGGGTACTTATGCTTATTTTATTAAAAACTCTCTAGTGTATAACCAGAGAAAAACCAAACCATAAATATAACTCATCCCTTCGCAATTTTGTCAAATACAGCCTCCTTTCTCCCCTCCCCCACTCCTCACCATCTCGGTATTCATATAATGGCTGCTTTCTGAAGATGATGTTTAAAAAATAACAAAGATGGTAAAAAAATAAGAGGAAAATACAATAAAAATTGGCTGGTTATGTGATGAATGTATATAGGGAATGTGTACAGAGGGATAACAAATAATCAAACAATATAAAATATTGCCCTTTAAGTCACAAGAATGATTCCAAAATATTAAATATAAAATTCATTATCAGAACTGAACTTGAAATGAACTGAACTTGAAATGAACTGAACTGGAACTAAACTGGAACTAAACTGGAACTGAACTGGAACTGAACTAGAACTGAACTGGAACTGAACTGGAACTGAACTAGAACTGAACTAGAACTGAACTAGAACTGAACTAGAACTGAACTAGAACTGAACTAGAACTGAACTAGAACTGAACTAGAACTGAACTAGAACTGAACTAGAACTGAACTAGAACTGAACTAGAACTGAACTAGAACTGAACTAGAACTGAACTAGAACTAGAACTGAACTAGAACTGAACTAGAACTGAACTAGAACTGAACTAGAACTGAACTAGAACTGAACTAGAACTGAACTAGAACTGAACTAGAACTGAACTAGAACTGAACTAGAACTGAACTAGAACTGAACTAGAACTGAACTAGAACTGAACTAGAACTGAACTAGAACTGAAAGAACTGAACTAGAACTGAACTAGAACTGAACTAGAACTGAACTAGAACTGAACTGGAACTAAGAACTGAACTAGAACTGAACCTAGACTGACCTAGAAACTGAAACTAGAACTGAACTAGAAACTGAACTAGAATCTGAACTAGAACTGAACTAGAACTGAACTAGAACTGAACTAGAACTGAACTAGAACTGAACTAGAACTGAACTAGAACTGAACTAGAACTGAACTAGAACGAACTAGAACTGAACTAGAACTGAACTAGAGACTGACCTAGAACTGAACTAGAACTGAACTAGAACTGAACTAGAAACTGAACTAGAACTGAACTAGAACTGAACTAGAATGAACTAAGAACTGAACTAGAACTGAACTAGAACTGAACTAAACTGAACTGACTAGACTGAACTATAACTGAACTAGAACTGAACTAGAACTGAACTAGAACTGAACTAGAACTGAACTAGAACTGAACTAGAAAACTGGAACGAACTGAACTAGAACTGAACTAGAACTGAACTAAAACTGAACTAGAACTGAACTAGAACTGAACTAGAACAGAACTAGAACTGAACTAGAACTGAACTAGAACTGAACTAGAACTGAACTAGAACTGAACTAGAACTGAACTAGAACTGAACTAGAACTGAACTAGAACTGAACTAGAAACTGAACTAGAACTGAACTAGAACTGAACTAGAACTGAACTAGAACTGAACTAGAACTGAACTAGAACTGAACTAGAACTGAACTAGAATGAACTAGAACTGAACTAGAACTGAACTAGAACTGAACTAGAACTGAACTAGAACTGAACTAGAACTGAACTAGAACTGAACTAGAACTGAAACGAACTGAACTAGAACTGAACTAGAACTGAACTAGAACTGAACTAGAACTGAACTAGAACTGAACTAGAACTGAACTAGAACTGAACTAGAACTGAACTAGAACTGAACTAGAACTGAACTAGAACTGAACTAGAACTGAACTAGAACTGAACTAGAACTGAATAGAACTGAACTAGAACTGAACTAGAACTGAACTAGAACTGAACTAGAACTGAACTAGAACTGAACTAGAACTGAACTAGAACTGAACTAGAACTGAACTAGAACTGAACTAGAACTGAACTAGAACTGAACTAGAACTGAACTAGAACTGAACTAGAACTGAACTAGAACTGAACTAGAACTGAACTAGAACTGAACTAGAACTGAACTAGAACTGAAATAGAACTGAACTAGAACTGAGCTAGAACTGAACTAGAACTGAACTAGAACTGAACTAGAATTGAACTAGAACTGAACTAGAACTGAACTAGAATTGAACTAGAACTAAACTTGAAACTGAACTAGAATTGAACTAGAACTAAACTTGAACTGAACTAGAATTGAACTAAAACTGAACTAGGTTACATAGGTTTTTATACTGATCTGATAGCCACAGATTTATTCCGTAACTGCAGAGCTTATCGCCTCTCCCTCTGTTGCCACAATATTGCTGTAGTTAAGACAATTTCGAAGGAGTGTTACAAACGAAGCATATAAAACAATATTGGACTCTGAAGAGTACTTCTGGGACCAGCACTTTTTCTTATTTATTAATATTTTCTTTAACAGGTTTTCTTTTTTATGCATTTAATTTTTTATAACTTTGTTTTATAACAATCTATATCCCTTTTATAAATATTGAAGAAAAGTGAAAATAAATATTTATCAACATTTTATTCTTTTTATTTTTGAAACACAAATAATGGGAAAACGTATGTATGTAAAAGGGTGGTTTAAGAAATTTTCTATTTTTAATATAATTTTCATCATCATCTTTTGAAACTACATTATTATCGACATTGTAACTTTGGGATACAGTTTGTAATTTATATAGAACAATATGACAAAACTAATTCCACTCTGAAGGCGTAAATATGTCACATGTGATATTATGGAATTGTTTAAACTGTTCCTCTTGTGTACCTGCACAAGAGGATTCTAAGGATTCTAATGAGAGGTAGATAAAATTCGTTATTGCCAATTAAAAATATAATTTTATATTATCTCTTCTTGCATATTTTACTTTAAACTGCATATTAAAAGCTTATATTTTCTTTTTATACATACCCTCCACCACCATCAGTGGTGATAGAGGGTATATATAACTTTCTCATTTCGTGTGCAACACCAAGAAATATTCATCTGAGACCCGTCTGTCTGTGTAAAACACGCTCACGATAAAACGAAGCAATAGAGTTTAACCAAATTGCATAACCAAACGTGCATAACTCTTTACTAAATTAAGATATCCATATAAAAGTTGGTACAGGTATTGCCCATATGTATAGAAATATTACTGTGAAAGTTTTTTCGGATCGGTCAATAATTGGTCTTAGCTCCCATACAAGGTCTCCTCCCGAAAATCACTTAAACACGCATAACTCATTACAAAATTAAGATATCCATATAAAATTTGGTACAAGTATTGCTCACATATACGAAAATATTACTATGAAAATTTTTTTTTGGAACGGTCCATAATTGGTCATAGCTCCCATACAAGGTCCCCTCACGAAAATCATTTAAACGAGCATAACTCATTACTAAATTAAGATATCCATATAAAATTTGGTACAAGTATTGCTTATATGCACAGAAATATTACTGAGAAATTCCGATCGGTCCATAACTGGTCATATCTCCCATACAAGGTCCCCTCCTGAAAATCACCTAAACGCATATAACTCATTACTAAATTAAGATATCCATATAAAGTTTGGCAGAAGTATTGGTCATATACAGAGAAATATTACTGTGAAATTGTTTTCCTATCCATAATTGGTCAAAGCTCCCATACAAGGTCCTTTTACGAAAATCTCTTAAACGCACATTACTTACTCATTACCAAATAAAGCTATTGATACAAAATTTGCCACAAATATTAGTTTTGTATACAAAAATTATATTTCAAGACTTTTCCACGATCGGTTCATAACATGGGTTCGGCCGATCCCATACAAGGTTCCCTTCAGAAAATCACTTAAACACACAGTACTTATTACAAAATTACGATATAGATACAAAATTTGACTGAAATATAGCTTTTATGTACAGAAATTTAGCTTAAAGAATTTTTTACGATCGGTCTATATTACATAACCGTATTTAACTAGCTGCATTATCATTTTGTGTAGAACAAAATTATATATATGTATTTTGAAAATCCTTAATCTTTCATACACATGTATACATGCAAATTACTAAATATTGCTAAGCGCTATAAAAATTAAAAAAAAAATGTCGTTTGTAATGTCCAATAAATCTTGGAATTGTAATAGATTTAAGTTGTTTAAATCTTGAGATTTTTCTATTTAAGATATGAGAAAACTTATTTCTACAAATATTTGATCAATTAGAAAAGTATTAATATAAAAGTAGCTGGTGGAGGGTATTTAAGATTCGGCTCAGCCGAATATAGCACTCTAACTTGTTATTAATTAAATCCCCAAGCATTTTGGTAATTCCTGTGATAACAACACCCTTCTTAAATGCAGATCTTGTGAATTTTTTCATAATTTTGCATATTCATGAATTAAAATAAACTGAACTAATTTATCACTTTAAAAAATTTGTAAATGTGTCAGATTTTAAAATTAGTAGTTAAAAATTATTTCTGAAGTCTTAACAGTTACTGAAAATTCGTTACTGTCCGAAATCATTTAATTTAAATAATATTTAAGTACATTCATTAATATCCATATAAAATATACTACGATGTATCTACTATGTTGTTTTATTATGTAAGACTTTATATATTTTAATAACCTTAAAATAATCCCACTGCTTAATAAAGTATTAATTTTATATACATTATTTAAATTTTAATTTTTCGAAAATAATTATGCCATATGGTTATTTTATATTGAATTAAAATACCAAAAATATTTGCTGCTTAAAACCACGAAAAATGCTATTTTTGTGAAAATTAATACAGGTTTCAAAATTAATCTCGTTCAGTTCTAGTTCAGTTCTAGTTCAGTTCTAGTTCAGTTCTAGTTCAGTTCAGTTCTAGTTCAGTTCTAGTTCAGTTCTAGTTCAGTTCTAGTTCAGTTCTAGTTCAGTTCTAGTTCAGTTCTAGTTCAGTTCTAGTTCAGTTCTAGTTCAGTTCTAGTTCAGTTCTAGTTCAGTTCTAGTTCAATTCTAGTTCAGTTCTAGTTCAGTTCTAGTTCAGTTCTAGTTCAGTTCTAGTTCAGTTCTAGTTCAGTTGTAGTTCAGTTGTAGTTCAGTTGTAGTTCAGTTGTAGTTCAGTTCTAGTTCAGTTCTAGTTCAGTTCTAGTCAGTTCGAGTTCAGTTTTAGTTCAGTTCTAGTTCAGTTCTAGTTCAGTTCAGTTCAGTTCTAGTTCAGTTCTAGTTCAGTCTAGTTCAGTTCTAGTTCAGTTCTAGTTCAGTTCTAGTCAGTCAGTTCTAGTTCAGTTCTAGTTCAGTTCTAGTTCAGTTCTAGTTCAGTTCTAGTTCAGTTCTAGTTCAGTTCTAGTTCAGTTCTAGTTCAGTTCTAGTCAGTTCTAGTTCAGTTCTAGTTCAGTTGTAGTTCAGTTCTAGTTCAGTTCTAGTTCAGTTCTAGTTCAGTTCTAGTTCAGTTCTAGTTCAGTTCTAGTTCAGTTCTAGTTCAGTTCTAGTTCAGTTCTAGTTCAGTTCTAGTTCAGTTCTAGTTCAGTTTAGTTCAGTTCTAGTTCTAGTTCATTCTAGCTCAGTTCTAGTTCAGTTCTAGTTCAGTTCTAGTTCAGTTCTAGTTCAGTTCTAGTTCAGTTCTAGTTCAGTTCTAGTTCAGTTCTAGTTCAGTTCTAGTTCAGTTCTAGTCAGTTCAGTTCTAGTTCAGTTCTAGTTCAGTTCTAGTTCAGTTCTAGTTCAGTTCTAGTTCAGTTCTAGTTCTAGTTCAGTTCTAGTTCAGTTCTAGTTCAGTTCTAGTTCAGTTCTAGTTCAGTTCTAGTTCAGTTCTAGTTCAGTTCTAGTTCAGTTCTAGTTCAGTTCTAGTTCAGTTCTAGCTCAGTTCTAGTTCAGTTCTAGTTCAGTTCTAGTTCAGTTCTAGTTCAGTTCTAGTTCAATTCTAGTTCAGTTCTAGTTCAGTTCTAGTCAGTTCTAGTTCAGTTAGTTCAGTTCTAGTTCAGTTCTAGTTCAGTTCTAGTTCAGTTCTAGTTCAGTTCTAGTTCAGTTCTAGTTCAGTTCTAGTTCAGTTCTAGTTCAGTTCTAGTTCAGTTCTAGTTCTAGTTCAGTTCTAGTTCAGTTCTAGTTCAGTTCTAGTTCAGTTTAGTTCAGTTCTAGTCAGTTCTAGTTCAGTTCTAGTTCTAGTTCAGTTCTAGTTCAGTTCTAGTTCTAGTTCAGTTCTAGTTCAGTTCTAGTTCAGTTCTAGTTCAGTTCTAGTTCAGTTCTAGTTCAGTTCTAGTTCAGTTCTAGTTCAGTTCTCAGTTCTAGTTCAGTTCTAGTTCATTCTAGTTCAGTTCTAGTTCAGTTCTAGTTCAGTTCTAGTTCAGTTCTAGTTCAGTTCTAGTTCAGTTCTAGTTCAGTTCAGTTCTAGTTCAGTTCTAGTTCAGTTCTAGTTCATTTATAGTCAGTTCTAGTTCAGTTTCTAGTTCAGTTCTAAGTTCAGTTCTAGTTCAGTTCTAGTTCAGTTTCTAGTTCCCTAGTTCAGTTTTCTAGTTCGTTTAGTTCAGTTAGTCTAGTTCAGTTCTAGTTCAAGTTCTAGTTCAGTATAGTTCAGTCTAGTAGTTCAGTTCTAGTTCAATTCTGTTCTAGTTCAGTTCTAGTTCAGTTTCTAGTTCCGTTCTAGTCAGTTCTAGTTCAGTTCTAAGTTCAGTTCTAGTTCAGTTCTAGTTCAGTTCTAGTTCAGTTCTAGTTCAGTTCTAGTTCAGTTCTCGTTCAGTTCTAGTTCAGTTCTAGTTCAAGTTCTAGTTCAGTTCTAGTTCAGTTCTAGTTCAGTTCTAGTTTCAGTTCTAGTTCAGTTCTAGTTTCAGTTCTAGTCAGTTCTAGTTCAGTTCTAAGTTCAGTTCTAGTTCAGTTCTATTCAGTTCTAGTTCAGTTCTAGTTCATTCTAGCTTCAGTTCTAGTTCAGTTCTTAGTTCAGTTCTAGTCATTCTAGTTCAGTTCTAGTTCAGTCTAAGTTCAGTTCTAGTTCAGTTCTAGTTCAGTTCTAGTTCAGTTCTAGTTCAGTTCTAGTTCAGTTCTAGTTCAGTTCTAGTTCAGTTCTAGTTCAGTTCTAGTTCAGTTCTAGTTCAGTTCTAGTTCAGTTCAGGTTAGCTAGTTCAGTTCTGTTCAGTTCTAGTTCAGTTTTAGTTCAGTTCTCGTTAGTTCTAGTTCAGTTCTAGTTCAGTTCTAGTTCAGTTCTAGTTCAGTTCTAGTTCAGTTCTAGTTCAGTTCTAGTTCAGTTCTAGTTCAGTTCTAGTTCAGTTCTAGTTCAGTTCTAGTTCCGTTCTAGTTCAGTTATAGTTCAGTTTCTAGTTCAGTTCTAGTTCAGTTCTAGTTCAGTTCTAGTTCAGTTCTAGTTCAGTTTCTAGTTCAGTTCTAGTTCAGTTCTAGTTCAGTTCTAGTTCAGTTCTAGTTCAGTTCTAGTTCAGTTCTAGTTCGTTCTAGTCAGTTCTAGTTCAGTTCTAGTTTCAGTTCAGTTAGTTCCGTTCTAGTTCAGTTCTAGTTCAGTTCTAGTTCAGTTCTAGTTCAGTTCTAGTCAGTTCTAGTTCAGTTCTAGTTCAGTTCTAGTTCAGTTCTAGTTCAGTTCTAGTTCAGTTCTAGTTCAGTTCTAGTTCAGTTCTAGTTCAGTTCTAGTTCAGTTCTAGTTCAGTTCTAGTTCAGTTCTAGTTCAGTTCTCGTTCAGTTCTAGTTCAGTTCTAGTTCACTTCTAGTTCAGTTCTAGTTCATTTCTATAATCAAATTATAATTTAATTTCTTTAAATTGTGTTTCTATACATAGAATTGATAAAGTTTCTAAAACTGGCAAAATTCATAATATTTAATTAAAGTCCTTATTGTTGTTGACTAAATTAAGTAAACATAGAGATATGTTTAATAATGAAATTTGTTTAATTATGTAGAAATATATTCTCTTTAAATTCATTTATTTATTTCTCGTTTTCATTTAACTTTCCTCTAGCATTCATTAACATGTTTTTGAACTTTAATTAAGTTTGTTTGTCTGTTTATGTTTGTAAAAACCACTTGGTTTTATTAAATCTAAATGAATAATAATACTCTTTATTAAATTTTTCTTTCGTAAAAGTTTTATGTACAATATGTTTATATAAAAATTTTATTTACACAAGTGTGTGTATATTACACATATAGTTATACACATACAAAATTGGTAATATCTATATCCATATATTGTAAGGATACCATGTATGTAAATACTTTGAAATACATTTATTCTTCTTCTTTTTTTTTGGTAGCTAAGTATACTCGAACAATAATTCAATGTAATCTCAAATATTTGTTTGTTAAATAATCGAATTTAATGGAAATTTGCATATAAATACTTTGTAATAACACCCACAATCGCAAAAATGTGAAATGATGTGGTTGCGAAAGATGTATGATGATATCGGAGGAAAAAAAATACAATAATAAAACCAATAACAAAATTTTCTTTTGTGAATGGTTATTCAAAATAAATTAACTTTAATATTTGCATAATACTTAATAGCGTCCATACAAGGTCCTCATCTAAAATTGTCTATAATGTTCATAATTGACCTATAAATATCTATATACCCACTATCAACCATTTCGTCTAAGAAGAGGAACAACAATTAATCAATTCGAAAACACAATCGTGTGAAATATATATCACCACTAGTTCTTGAAATGCTCTCTCTCTCTCGATCTCGAAATCCGAGATATGCTACAAAATGAACATGATTCAATCCGGCTGGATTTATATCGATCTCAGTTAAGTGCTCTAGTAATCGTCAAATTCTGCGCCTGTATCAAACACATTCTGTGTACTTATTCTACTCTGGAAACTGAAGAACACCAGATATTGAAACCAGACGTTTTATTTTATTATATGTTTATCGTTTTAGATTTCTTTACTAATCTTCTTGTTAAACTATTTGTCTTGACTTCCTTTCTATTACATTTTTATTTATTTTACTTCTCAAATTCTTCTCTTATGTACTTCAATATTCTTTAAATTCTCCTCTTACAGAAGGTCACAAACAGACAGTGAAGCGGTCAAACAGTGGTATAGAAATAAAAAAGAGGGAAATAATTCTGTAGCTTCTAAACGGATTGTCCAATTCAAATAACATGCGTCAAGAGGAAAATTGAATCCAAAGTTTCTAGGAAAGGTCGTAAAAAAATTGAAGATGGTTGCTTTTGTTTCTATACCCCTCATATGTAGATCAGTTCGTACACATAGACTAAAAGGACACAGACTAATCCAGGATAAAGGCTTTGAGAAGTTTAGAATGATCTAAACTTTCATTTTCGGTAGGACCATATTTCTTCAAGTACATATCGCTTATTAACTACAAGACTGGCACAATCCAAAATTGTCTTTCATATAGATTTATCAAAATTCAAAAATGTCTATTATTTTAGGTGTGAGATCGATTTTTTGTTATGAACTCATATTTTCACGAATATTATTAATTAATAATAATTAAATTTTAATTTAGATTAGAAACGTATTAACCTCTACTATCTGAATCTGGTTTAATTTTTCAAATTCCTTGAATTGTTTAAAAATTATTTAAAAATAGTAAAAGGCCATTAAACATTCAAAGCCATTTTTCTCGAAACATTTTTTTTTATAGCCTCCACCACCATCAGTGGTGATAGAGGGTATACATAACTTTGTCATTCCGTGTGTAACACCAAGAAATATTAATCTGAGACCCAGCAAAGTATATATATTCTGGGTCCTTAACAAATACTGAGTCGATTTAACTATGTCCGTCTGTCTGTGTAAAACACGCTCACGATAAAACGAAGCAATAGAGTTTAACCAAATTCACCCAAAATATTCTTCATTTTCCTAAGTTGTTTCGTATTGAAAATGGGCAAAATCGGTTTACACCGAGAAAAGTTATGAATCAAAATTTAAAACAACCTCGAAAAAAATAAGCATTTTTTACACATTCTGATGTAATTTTCTCGAAAACAAGATAATTCCATGAAAATCACCATACTTTCGTTTCTGCACAGGAGCTTGATCCCCGCTGAAAATTTTCTGAATCGTTCCACAATTTCATATAGCTCTCATACAAAAGTACATATTCCCGGAAAATGGGTTTTTTGTTAATAACTTCCGTCACAATGTCGATATCTTCACAAAATTTTACAAATTAAAATCTTATGTCAATAGAATTCATACAGAGAAAAATTTTCTGGATCGGTCCATAATTGGACATAGCTCCCATACAAGGTCCCCTCCCGAAAATAACTTAAACGCGCATAACTCATTACTAAATTAATATATCCATATAAAATTTGGTAAAGTATTGGCCATATGCATAGAAATATAACTGTGAAATTTTTTTCCGATCGGTCCATAATTGGTCATAGCTCCCATACAAAGTCCCCTCCCGAAAATCACTTAAACGTGCATAACTCATTCCTAATTTAAGATATACATATACTATTTGGTACAAATATTACTCATATGCACAGAAATATTACTGTGACATTTTTTTTTCCGATCGGTCCATAATTGGTCATAGCTCCCATACAAGGTCCCCTCCCGAAAATCACTTAAACGCTCATAACTTATTACTTAAATAAGATATCCATATAAAATTTGGTACAAGTATTGCCCATATGAATAGAAATATTACTGTGAAAGTTTTTTACGATCGGTCCATAATTGGTCATAGCTGCCATACAGGACCCCCTCCCGAAAATCACTTAAACGCGCATAACTCATTACTAAATGTTTATATCCATATAAAATTTCGTACAAGGATTACCGATATGCACAGAAATATTAATGTGAAAGCCTTTTCCGATCGGTCCATAATTGGTCATAGCTCCCATACAAGATCCCCTCCCGAAAATCTTTTAAATGCACATAACTCATTACAAAATTAAAATATCCATATAAAATTTGGCACATATACAGAGAAATATTACTGTGAAATTTTTTTCCGATCGGTCCATAATTGGTCATAGCTCCCATACAAAATCCCCTCCCGAAAATCACTTAAACGTGCATAACTCATTCCTAATTTAAGATATCCATATACTATTTGGTACAAATATTATTCATATGCACAGAAACATTACTGTGATATTTTTTTCCCGATCGGTCCATAATTGGTCATAGCTTCCAATCAAGGTCCCCTCCCGAAAAACACTTAAACGCGCATAACTCATTACTAAATTAAGATATCCATATAAAATTTGACACAAATATTACTCATATGCACAGAAATATTACAGAGAATTTTTTTTCCGCTCGGTCCATAATTGGTCATAGCTCCCATATAAGGTCCCCTCCCGAAAATCACTTAAACGCGCATAACTCATTACTTAAATAATATATCCATATAAAATTTGGTACAAGTATTGCTCATATACAGAGAAATATTACTGTGAAATTTTTTTTCGATCGGTTCATAATTGGTCATAGCTCCCATACAAAATCCCCTCCCGAAAATCACTTAAACGTGCATAACTCATTCCTAATTTAAGATATCCATATACTATTTGGTACAAATATTATTCATATGCACAGAAATATTACTGTGATATTTTTTTCCCGATCGGTCCATAATTGGTCATAGCTTCCAATCAAGGTCCCCTCCCGAAAAACACTTAAACGCGCATAACTCATTACTAAATTAAGATATCCATATAAAATTTGACACAAATATTACTCATATGCACAGAAATATTACAGAGAATTTTTTTTCCGCTCGGTCCATAATTGGTCATAGCTCCCATATAAGGTCCCCTCCCGAAAATCACTTAAACGCGCATAACTCATTACTTAAATAATATATCCATATAAAATTTGGTACAAGTATTGCTCATATACAGAGAAATATTACTGTGAAATTTTTTTTCGATCGGTTCATAATAGGTCATAGCTCCCATACAAGTTCCTCTCCCGAAATTTACTTAAACGCACATAACTCATTACTAAATTAAGATATCCATATAAAGTTTGGTACAGGTATTGCATATTTACACAGAAATATTACTGAGAAATTTATTTTCGATCGGTCCATAACTGGTCATAGCTCCCATGCAAGGTCCCCTCCCGAAAATCTGTTAAACGCATATAACTCATTACTAATTTAAGATATCCATATAAAGTTTGACAGAAGTATTGCTCATATACAGAGAAATATTACTGTGAAATTGTCTTCCTATCGGTCCATAATTTATCATAGCTGCTATACAAGGTCCCTTTCAGAAAAACACTTAAAGGCACATAACTCATTTTACGATCGGTCCATATTTGGTCATAGCTCTCATACTAGGTCCCTTTCAGAAAATCACTTAAATGCACAATATTCATTACCAAATAATGATATAGATACAGAATTTTGAAATTTTGTCTTTATATACATAATTGGTCATAGCAAGATTTTTTACAAGGTTCCCTTCAGAAAACCGTATTTAACTAGTTGCATTATCATTTTGTGTAGAACAAAATTATATATATGTATTTTGAAAATCCTTAAATCTTTCACACACATGCATACATGCAAATTACTAAATATTGCTAAGCGCTATAAAAATATAAATGAAAATGGCGTTTGCAATGTTCAATAAATCTTGGAATTGTAATAGATTTAAGTTCTTTAAATCTTGGAATTTTTCTATTTTTTCTAGTTTCACCAATTTTACTTCCTTTCATCTTATAAAAGTTTTAACTTTAATTTAAATTTAAAATGTATTTTGAGGCTATTTTTACATCGTAAATTCTAATAGAGATAAACGTTAAATTTAAAAGCTTTTAAAGTGTAAATCAATACCAAAGCAATTATACTACATATTTTAGAAATACAAATTTATAAAATATTTGCTTTAATTAAATACAGATAAATAAACAAAAGCTTTCAAATTAGAAAACACAAAATTCATATCGGTGTATTTATTGAAAAAAAAAAAAAACATTTTAATAATAAAATACCAAAAATAAATACAAAATAATTGTAGTTTTTACATTTCCATTATCTGTTTAATAATAATTCATGTTGATACCATAGTAACATGAAGCCCAGTACTTGTAGAGCTTGTACTTCAGTTGTATCATATGAAAATGCACTCCACCACCGCCCCTTATATGTTTTGGGGCAGATACTTACTATATACATGCCAGAGATTTATAATACACATAATGTACAATATATAATCCATGGCAACTTATTTACCTGGTCGGAGTACGAGCGTACGAATGTACTGTAGTTAGTACACATCCTTGTAAAACCACCTGTACATTTTAAGAAATTGCTTTTCGAATACGAAACAACAATGCATTTGATAAATTGATGTTGCAACATGATGTTGTATGTTTGTATGTATATTTATAATTGTGTGTGTATGTACATTCAACTCATTCTTACTCGTATTTACAAACTCATTCTAGCTGGATTCCATTCCGTTCTATTGGTTTCTATGGTTTCCTTGTAATTTGTGGGTGTGTGGGTGTATGTGTTTGCCATGAATATCCTGTGCAGTTGTTACTAATGACAACAAAAATATAAAATTCTATTTAATAAAGATATGAATTTTATTTTTATTTATTTTTCTGCATATAAATTGATGCTGTTGTATACATATTGCGTAAGGAATTTATTATTAAATTGTAATTTTTCTATTGTTTTATATTTTTTGTAATTTATAAGCTTATAAATGAATCGTAACGATATATTCGTAATGTCTGAAGATGGAAATAATGTTCTTTGTTCTCAAATTTAGAGAAATGAAAATATGCATAAGAGCATTAATTATTTATCAGTTATATAAAAAGTTTATAGGTAACTTATCCATACCCTTACATTTTTCAAAATATTATTCGATAAACTTAAAATGTATTAAAATTTTCTAGAAAATATTTCAACAGAAACAAGTAATATTGTTATATTCGGCTATGCCGAATCTTATTGCTCTACTCGCATTTTTAAGTCATTAATGATCGTTAAAGTAATTTTCTGAACCTTATATGGGGGATAGGGTCAAATATGGACCGATCCCAAAAAAAATTCGTAGAGATATTTGGGGTCATAAGAAACTTGTTTATGTCGAATTTCGTCGCCATATAGTTATTTTGTAGCCGGTAATTAGCGTTATAGTAATTTTCTAAAGGGACCTTTTACGGGGGTAGGGTCAAGTATGGTCCTATGTCCGCCATAATTCAGAATTTAATTTCAGAAGTCAAAAAGCTGACATATGCAAAATTTCGTAGCATGTGCTTCATAAACAACGAATTTGCGAATTTTTTTAATCTTTTTACTAAATATTCAGGGCGATACATTTGTATGGTGGCTATGGTGGACAGATTTTGCCCATTTTCAATACCAAACATTTCTGATTAATAAAGAATATTTTAGGAAAATTGTATCTCCCTATCTCTTTTTTTGTGGACGGTAATGTACCAACAACAGCCAGACGGACGGACATAGCTAGATCGTCTTAGAATCTTACGAGGTCTTAGAATATATATATACTTTATGGGGTCTGTGAACAATATTTCGATGTGTTACACACATAATAAAGAAGATTTTAACAGACCTTTTAACAAACCTCTGCCGTACTTCTTAATATTAAAGAATACAGTTGGAAAGGAACGACACTTTTTTAAAATAAATTTCAAAGAAGATATAATTCAGAATATGATCCAATAGGTGAAGCATAGTCGACAAAGAAAAGTTTTTTTTTGACATTTAAAGTGACGATCCCAATGTATTTTTATGATCCAAGAATTGACTGAACTAGAACTAGAACTGAACTGACTAGAACTGAACTAGAACTGAACTAGAACTGAACTAGAACTGAACTAGAACTGAACTAGAACTGAACTAGAACTGAACTGAACTGAACTAGAACTGAAACTAGAACTGAACTAGAACTGAACTAGAACTGAACTAGAACGGAACTAGAACTGAACTAGAACTGAACTAGAACTGAACTAGAACTGAACTAGAACTGAACTAGAACTGAACTAGAACTGAAGCTAGAACTGAACTAGAACTGAACTAGAACTGAACTAGAACTGAACTAGAACTGAACTAGAACTGAACTAGAACTGAACTAGAACTGAACTAGAACGGAACTAGAACTGAACTAGAACTGAACTAGAACTGAACTAGAACTGAACTAGAACTAGAACTGAACTAGAACTGAACTAGAACTGAACTAGAACTGAACTATAACTGAACTAGAACTGACTAGAACTGAACTAGAACTGAACTAGAACTGAACTAGAACTGAACTAGACTGAACTAGAACTGAACTAGAACTGAACTAGAAACTGAACTAGAACTGAACTAGAACTGAACTAGAACTGAACTAGAACTGAACTAGAACTGAACTAGAACTGAAACTAGAACTGAACTAGAACTGAACTAGAACTGAACTAGAACTGAACTAGAACTGAACTAGAACTGAAACTAGAACTGAACTAGAACTGAACTAGAACTGAACTAGAACTGAACTAGAACTGAACTAGAACTGAACTAGAACTGAACTAGAACTGAACTAGAACTGAACTAGAACTGAACTAGAACTGAACTAGAACTGAAACTAGAACTGAACTAGACTGAACTAGAACGAACTAGAACTGAACTAAGAACTGAACTAGAACTGAACTAGAACTGAACTAGAACTGAACTAGAACTGAACTAGAACTGAACTAGAACTGAACTAGAACTGAACTAGAACTGAACTAGAACTGAACTAGAACTGAACTAGAACTGAACTATAACTGAACTATAACTGAACTAGAACTGAACTAGAACAGAAACTAGAATTGAACTAGAACTGAACTAGAACTGAACTATAACTGAACTAGAATTGAACTAGAACTGAACTAGAAATGAACTAGAACTGAACTAGAACTGAACTAGAACTGAACTAGAACTGAACTAGAACTGAACTAGAACTGAACTAGAACTGACTAGAACTGAACTAGAACTGAACTAGAATTGAACTAGAACTGAACTAGAACTGAAATAGAACTGAAATAGAACTGAACTAGAACTGAACTAGAACTGAACTAGAACTGAACTAGAACTGAACTAGAACTGAACTAGAACTGAACTAGAACTGAACTAGAACTGAACTAGAACTGAACTAGAACTGAACTAGAACTGAACTAGAACTGAACTAGAACTGAACTAGAACTGAACTAGAACTGAACTAGAACTGAACTAGAACTGAACTAGAACTGAACTAGAACTGAACTAGAACTGAACTAGAACTGAACTAGAACTGAACTAGAACTGAACTAGAACTGAACTAGAACTGAACTAGAACTGAACTAGAACTGAACTAGAACTGAACTAGAACTGAACTAGAACTGAACTAGAACTGAACTAGAACTGAACTAGAACTGAACTAGAACTGAACTAGAACTGAACTAGAACTGAACTAGAACTGAACTAGAACTGAACTAGAACTGAACTAGAACTGAAACTAGAACTGAACTAGAACTGAACTAGAACTGAACTAGAACTGAACTAGAACTGAACTAGAACTGAACTAGAAACTGAACTAGAACTGAACTAGAACTGAACTAGAACTGAACTAGAACTGAACTAGAACTGAACTAGAACTGAACTAGAACTGAACTAGAACTGAACTAAGAAACTGAACTAGAACTGAACTAGAACTGAACTAGAACTGAACTAGAACTGAGACTAGAACTGAACTAAACTGACTAGAACTGAACTAGAACTGAACTAGAACTGAACTAGAACTGAAACTAGAACTGAACTAGAACTGAACTAGGAACTGACTAGAACTGAACTAGAACTGAACTAGAACTGAACTAGACTGAACTAGAACTGAACTAGAACTGAACTAGAACTGAACTAGAACTGAAACTAGACTGAACTAGAACTGAACTAGAACTGAACTAGAAACTGAACTAGAACGGAACTAGAACTGAACTAGAACTGAACTAGAACTGAACTAGAACTGAACTAGAACTGAACTAGAACTGAAGTAGTACTGAACTAGAACTGAACTTCAACTGAACTAGAACTGAACTAGAACCGAACTAGAACTAAGATTTTAAAGTATGAAAAGTTCGCCTTTCAACAATTATATGTGGAATTTAACATAACAAATACATATATATTTCAAATTATAGCTTACTTTTCCAAATTATTGCATACTTATAGGATGTCTTTAATGAATCATTTGTTTTGTTGCAACCAATTTTATCAACATATTGGAATTTTTTTATAAAACATTTTATAATTTTGTTACTTTATCCTCTAAACAATGTCAAATTTTGCAATTTTATTGTATTACCTTTGTGATAATAAACTGTGCATTGTTTCTTGTGATACATTTGATGATTATGAAAATGTCACAAAAAAATACAAGGAACCAAAAAAAATCAAATAAGAAAATTTGGCAGAACCTAGCAAATCATGACACCCTGTGGATATATTAAATGTCGCTTTTTAAAGACTTTCAGTAATTTCAGTAATATTGTGTCGAAAGATCGAGTATACTGATCGAAAGAGGTATACTGATTGTTTAATCGATTCAGAAAATATTACCGACAGATGTATGTAAATATGTCCATTATTACCGTGTCACTACCGTGCTGCTATTTAAGCATAACAGCACTATACATACATATATAGGGTGTTAGGAAGAGCATAACAATAACAATTGAAATGCGTAATAAAATCCTGGATTTTGTTATTGTTTAATCCTGCACACGATAGTAATCAAAACAGGTTTTTTATATTCGTTATTTTTTAAAATAAAAGAAGCCACAAAAAATATAATAAAAATTCATTAACAGCAAGAACAACAGCAAATGTCTATCAGCAGAAATAAACAAGTAAGAGTGTTATATTCGGCTGTGCCGAATCTTGTATACCCACCATCAAATCATTGCCAAAAAGGAATGCTTCCTTATAAATAAACTTTGATATTTAAGAATCGATGCATTTGTTATTATCAAAACAATTTTCTCATTTATTACATCTATGTATGTATAGGGAAATTTTTGTCGAATTTTGTCGCTGTCCTTGTATTTTTAAGGTAGCAAAAAGCGTTAAAGTTGTTTTCTGAGGGGACGTTTGGTCAATTATGGACCGATCCTCGTCAAATTTTCTATAACGATTTTAGTTTAGGCTAGTAATGAGCGTTAAAGTCATTTTCCGAAGGGGACCGTATATGGGGGTAGGATAAATTATGGACCGATCGTTATAAAATTTTACAAAGCGATTTAGGTTTCTATAGAATAAGTTTATGTCAAATTTCATCGCTATAGATGCTTCTTTTAGACCATTCTGAGCGTTAAAGTATTTTTCCGAAGGGGACCTTATATGGGGAGTAGGGTCAATTATGAACCGATCCATATACAATTTTACAAAGCGATTTAGGTTCCTATAAAATATGTTCATCTCGTATTTCATCGCTATAGATGCTTCTTTTGGACAGTTATGAGCGTTAAAGTCATTTTCTGAAGAGGAACTTATATGGGGGGTAGGGTCAGTTATGGACCGATCCTTATAAAATTTTACAATGATATAAAGGTTCTTATAAAATATGTTTGTGTCGAATTTCATCGCTATAGCTGCTTTTTTTAATCAGTTATGAGCGTTAATGTCATTTTCTGAGGAGGACCTAATATGGGGGATAGGGTCAATTATAGACCGATCCTTATAAAATTTGACAATGATATTAAGGTTCCTAAAAAATATGTATATGTCGAATTTCATCGCTATGGCTGCTTTTTTTAGTCAGTTATGAGCGTTAATGTCATTTTCTGAGAGGGACCTTATATGGGGGATAGAGTCAATTATGGACCGATCCTTATAAAATTTTACAATGATATTAAGATTCCTATAAAATATGTTTATGTCGAATTTCATTGCTATAGCTGCTTTTTTTAGTCAGTTATGAGCGTTATTGTCATTTTCTGAGGGGGACCTTATATGGGGGATAGGGTCAATTATGGACCGATCCTTATAAAATTTTACAATGATACTAAGATTCCTAAAAAATATGTTTATGACGAATTTCACCGCTATATCTGCTTCTTTTAGTCAGTTATGAGAGTTAATGTCATTTTCTGAGGGGGACCTTATATGGGGGCTAGGCGAAATCGTGGACCGATATTGCCCATTTCCAATACCAAACAAACTGCATCAATATAAAATATTTGTGCAAAATTTCAGCTCGCTAGCTGCTTCCGTTTGGACTCTATCGTGTTTTCAACAGACGGACAGACAGACGGACAGACGGACGGACATGGCTAGATCGTCTTAGAATTTAATGAGGTTCCAGAATATATATACTTTTATGGGTCTTAGATGAATATTTCGATGTGTTACAAACGGAATGACAAAAACAATATACCCCCCATCTTTTTTGATGGTGGGTATAAAAAATTTGATAGTACATATACATATGTAGTAAATTTATGTGTAACGTTTGAATTGTGCCTGACAGTCTGATAGAATTGTGTACGAGGAAAGCACAAGGGATGATTCTAGTTGAGATCACCGTTCATAATGTACAATCATTCATTCACAATTCATTCGACAGAAATAAAACCAAGGAAAGTAAAAAAGCATCTAAAAGAAATGCAAATTGTATGCGAAGTATGTTGGGTATTTGCTTATATACACAAGAAGAAATAAGGGGGTAGTTCGGTTAATGTTCAGTTATAGTTCTACTGTCGTTGTATTCCAGTTTTAGTTCTGTTCTAGTTCTGTTCTAGTTCTGTTCTAGTTCTGTTCTAGTTCTGTTCTAGTTCTGTTCTAGTTCTGCTCTAGTTCTGTTCTAGTTTCTGTTCTGTTCTGTTCTAGTTCTGTTCTAGTTCTGTTCTAGTTCTGTTCTAGTTCTGTTCTAGTTCTGTTCTAGTCTGTTCTAGTTCTGTTCTAGTTCTGTTTAGTTCTGTTCTAGTTCTGTTCTAGTTCTGTTCTAGTTCTGTTCTAGTTCTGTTCTTGTTCTAGTTCTGTTCTAGTTCTTAGTTTCGTAGTTCTGTTCTAGTTCTGTTCTAGTTCTGTTCTAGTTCTGTTCTAGTTCTGTTCTAGTTCTGTTTCTAGTTCTGTTCTAGTTCTGTTCAGTTCTGTTCTAGTTCTGTTCTAGTTCTGTCTAGTTCTGTTCTAGTTCTGTTTTTAGTTCTGTTCTAGTTCTGTTCTAGTTCTGTTCTGTTCTAGTTCTGTTCTAGTTCTGTTCTAGTTCTGTTCTAGTTCTGTTCTAGTTCTGTTCTAGTTTCTGTTCTAGTTCTGTTCTAGTTCTGTTCTAGTTCTGTTCTAGTTCTGTTCTAGTTCTGTTCTAGTTCAGTTCTAGTTCAGTTCTAATTCTGTTCTAGTTCTGTTCTAGTTCTGTTCTAGTTCTGTTCTAGTTCTGTTCTAGTTCTGTTCTAGTTCTGTTCTAGTTCTATTCTAGCTTTGTTCTAGTTCTGATCTAGTTCTGTTCTAGTTCTGTTCTAGTTCTGTTCTAGTTCTGTTCTAGTTCTGTTCTAGTTCTGTTCTAGTTCTGTTCTAGTTCTGTTCTAGTTCTGTTCTAGTTCTGTTCTAGTTCTGTTCTAGTTCTGTTCTAGTTCTGTTCTAGTTCTGTTCTGTTCTAGTTCTGTTCTAGTTCTGTTCGAACAATATTTCAATGTGATATAATAGTACATATAATATGATGTAATATAATAACAGAATATAATAAGATTTTCTTTTAAGTGTATGGACCACGTTCTGCAGCAAATAAGCAAAAAGATGTTTAAATTCAAATTGGAATTTAATTCAGTTTTTTATAAAATTATTTGTTAAATCACAAATGAGAAGCAAATTTTCATAGGAGACTTTTGGTTGGTAAGTCCATTGTTTACCGACGGCAAGAACAACAAAGAAAAAAAAGTAAAATTTAATAATAAAACCAATCGATATAGCATAAAAAAAGCAGCTGTACTTTATCAAAACACAAAGGACACGCATTAAACTCGTGCTATTGTATGCGTTAAAATCTCTTCCTTTCGCATATTTTGTTGCCTAATGTTGTTTAGCTTTGTGTCTGTGAAAATCGTAGCTGTCAAGAGTATCGGTTAGAGTCAGTCGAGGTCCAAACACCATTAGACCATTAGTCATTTTGCATTTATTAACATTTTTGATGAAGCAATTCTCTATCCTGTTCTTTTCATTCATTCATATAAAATGAAGAATTTTTTTCTGCTGTTTTTATCACTAGCCAAGAGCAAAATTTACGAAAATAAAAAATGGCATATGAATGAGCTTGAAATGTAAATATTATGAATGTGAGTATTTCTACACCATCCACCACCATCAGTGGTGATAGAGGGTATATATTACTTTGTCATTCCGTGTGTAACACCAAGAAATATTCATCTCAGACCCAACAAAGTATATATATTCTGGGTCCTTATCAAATTCTGAGTCGATTTAGCTATGTCCGTCTGTCTGTGTAAAACACGCTCACGATAGAACAAAGCAATAAAATTTAACCAAATTCACCCAAAATGTTCCTCATTTTCCTAAGTTGTTTTGTATTGAAAATGGGCAAAATCAGTTCACACCGGGAAAAGTTATAAATCAAAAATTAAAACAACCTGGAAAAAAATAAGCATTTTTCACACATTCTGATGTAAAATTCTCGAAAACTATGCAAGATAATTCCATGGAAATCACCATACATTCGTTTCTACACAAGATCTTGATCCATGGTGGAAATTACTAGAATCGTTCTGCAATTTTATGTACCTCCCATACAAAAGTACATATTCCCGGAAAATGGGTTTTTTGTTAATAACTTCCGTCACAATGCCGATATCTTCACAAAATTTTACAAATTAAAATCTTATGTCAATAGCATTTATTCTGAGAAAAAATTTTCTGGATCGGTCCATAATTGGACATAGCTCCCATACAAGGTCCCCTCACGAAAATCACATAAACGCGCATAACTCATTACCAAATTAAGATATCCATATAAAATTTGGTATAAGTATTGTCCATATGCATAGAAATATTGCTGTGAATGTTTTTTCCTATCGGTCCATAATTGGTCATAGCTTCCATACACGGTCCCCTCCCGAAAATCACTTAAACGCGCATAACTCATTACTAAATTAAGATATCCATGTAAAATTTAGTATAAGTATTGCTCATATGCATAAAAATATTTTTTTCGATCGGTCCATAATTGGTCATAGCTCCCATACCGAAAATCACTTCAACGCGCATAATTTTATATACATAATTGGTCATAGCTCCCATACAAGGTCCTGTTACGAAAATCTCTTAAACGCACATTATTCATTACCAAATAAAGCTATTGATACAAAATTTGGCACAAATATTAGTTTTGTATACAAAAATTCTATTTCAAGATTTTTTCACGATTGGTTCATAACATTGGTTCAGAAAATCTCTTAAACACACATTACTTATTACTAGCATTAATATAAAAGTATCTGGAGGAGGGTATTTAAGATTCGGCTCAGCCTAATATAGCACTCTAACTTGTTTCACAGTTAGAATGTGTACTGGGTCCATTTACTTTCCCTCCCCGATATGTTTGTATTTTAAGGATTGTGTGAGTACTCTTTTGTTGGTTTTGTCGAATTTGCATTTATTAAATGCATAAACAGATATAGAAGAGCAACAACTCTACAGCAGACGTAGTACAAAAGAATGATTATGTATGTCAACATTTTGATTTGATTATTGTAATGTAAATGGAACAGGGAACGTTAAAGTAAATTTGTAATATTATTATTATTTTTTTCAATTTTTTGCATTTGTTTATTCAACCAAGAAATTTAATTTAAATTTGTGTATGAACACTCATGAGAGTTTGCTTTTTAATCCGATTTTTCCCTTAGAGATTTAATTTGAAAAAACTTATACTGTTTTGTTGATTGAGAACGAAATTAAAGTACAGATATCTTTAAACGAAATGTAATGTTTCGGATTAGACGTTAATATCAGATAATATAGTGACATTATTTTGGTATACAAATCGAAATATAACAGTTTTTTGATTAGATTTAAATGTGCGGTTTGCTCAGTTGATTAGATTTATTCTAAGTGTGCCGGTTTTCATTCTAGTTCAGTTCTAGTCTGTTGGTCTTAGTTCAGTTCTCGCTTTTAGTTCAGTTCTAGTTCAGTTCTAGTTCAGTTCTAGTTCAGTTTCGTTCAGTTCTAGTTCAGTTCTAGTTCTAGTCAGTTCTAGTTCAGTTCTAGTTCAGTTCTAGTTCAGTTCTAGTTCAGTTCTAGTTCAGTTCTAGTTCAGTTCTAGTTCAGTTCTAGTTCAGTTCTAGTTCAGTTCTAGTTCAGTTCTAGTTCAGTTCTAGTTCAGTTCTAGTTCAGTTCTAGTTCAGTTCTAGTTCAGTTCTAGTTCAGTTCTAGTTCAGTTCTAGTTCAGTTCTAGTTCAGTTCTAGTCAGTTCTAGTTCAGTTCTAGTTCAGTTCTAGTTCAGTTCTAGTTCAGTCTAGTTCAGTTCTAGTTCAGTTCTAGTTCAGTTCTAGTTCAGTTCTAGTCAGTTCTAGTTCAGTTCTAGTTCAGTTCTAGTTCAGTTCTAGTTCAGTTCTAGTTCAGTTCTAGTTCAGTTCTAGTTCAGTTCTAGTTCAGTTCTAGTTCAGTTCTAGTTCAGTTCTAGTTCAGTTCTAGTTCAGTTCTAGTTCAGTTCTAGTTCAGTTCTAGTTCAGTTCTAGTTCAGTTCTAGTTCAGTTCTAGTTCAGTTCTAGTTCAGTTCAGTTCTAGTTCAGTTCTAGTTCAGTTCTAGTTCAGTTCTAGTTCAGTTCTAGTTCAGTTCTAGTTCAGTTCTAGTTCAGTTCTAGTTCAGTTCTAGTTCAGTTCTAGTTTCAGTTCTAGTTCAGTTCTAGTTCAGTTCTAGTTCAGTTCTAGTTCAGTTCTAGTTCAGTTCTAGTTCAGTTAGTTCTAGTTCAGTTCTAGTTCAGTTCTAGTTCAGTTCTAGTTCAGTTCTAGTTCAGTTCTAGTTCAGTTCTAGTTCAGTTCTAGTTCAGTTCTAGTTCAGTTCTAGTTCAGTTCTAGTTCAGTTCTAGTTCAGTCTAGTTTCAGTTCTAGTTCAGTTCTAGTTCAGTTCTAGTTCAGTTCTAGTTCAGTTTCTAGTTCAGTTCTAGTTCAGTTCTAGTTCAGTTCTAGTTCAGTTCTAGTTCAGTTCTAGTTCAGTTCTAGTTCAGTTCTAGTTCAGTTCTAGTTCAGTTCTAGTTCAGTTCTAGTTCAGTTCTAGTTCAGTTCTAGTTCAGTTCTAGTTCCGTTCTAGTCAGTCAGTTCAGTTCAGTTCTAGTTCAGTTCTAGTTCAGTTCTAGTTCAGTTCTAGTTCAGTTCTAGTTCAGTTCTAGTTCAGTTCTAGTTCAGTTCTAGTTCAGTTCTAGTTCAGTTCTAGTTCAGTTCTAGTTCAGTTCTAGTTCAGTTCTAGTTCAGTTCTAGTTCAGTTCTAGTTCAGTTCTAGTTCAATTCAGTTTCGATATTTAATTTATAACCCCTAATATTCATTCCACTAAGTTGTTAATTATTTTTTTCACTATCTCTTTTTCGTCATAAATATTTTCGTTGCGTTAACATTAAGTATAATCCCTAAAATATGTATTTAATTAAAAAATACTTTTCCTTTTGCAATTATCAAAAGTTTATTTTTCTTCTTGGTTCACCAATAAAAAGTGAAATTTAATTAAAATAAAAATTTTTGTGTAAAGTAAGCACAAATAAATGGAAAATGAACGAAATAAAGAAAAAGTAAAAAAATAAATTAAATGTAAAGTTGTTACATAAATTTTCAAACATTTAAATAAACCTCCACTCTACGCAAATACACATACCTAACCACCCACATACACATTCAAATAAAGTTTGTATTTAAATAAAATTCTTACATATTTACATTACCGTACATCAATACTTTGAGATATTTGCATATTTCAAGTGACACAGTTACAACCCAAATAACCACCCACTAAAATTAAACGTAAAATAACAAAATGTTTTCAGCACAGCTAGGGCAATACCACTGTTATTGTTTCTTGAACTTTGGAATAAGCCACTTCTTTTTTACCATTTTTCTCCACAAATCGTTTTTGTTTTATTCTTCGTTTAATTTTTATAAAAAGTTATTTTTACCGTTGTCATTGTTCAGTATTGCTAAAGGTATTTTCATAATCATATACCCTACACTATATTTTCTTTAGAAACGTAACGGCAACTTTTTGGAAAAATCCATATTCTGCAAATGTATCAAACTTAAAATCAGCCTCAGAAATTTCTCAAGAAAATTGTCTGCTGAAAACAAAAACACAATTTTCCATGGAAAGTTCTCCACATTATAATAGACATAAATTTTTTTATAGAAAACTGTCTGCTCAATAGAAGACACACAGTTTTCAAAAGAAAACTGTCTGCTCTATATCAGACAAAAAGTTTTCTATAGAAAACAGTCTGACCTGTAGCAGATGCACAGTTTGCAACAGCTGTATAAAATTCACACAATTTTAAATAGCAGACACAATGTTTTCTATAGAGAGCTATAAAATACTTCATTATTTTAATAAAAACAAATTCAATATTTATTAAAAAATAAAATAATTTGTTAAAGAAAACAAAATACACTGAAAAATTTGAAACTAAAAACTCAACTGACACAACAAAGCTGTCCCCCTAATAATCCAATGTGAAGTATCTGTGTTTGGATTACATTCCAAAAGCATGCCAACCACAAAATTTGTACTGTGACCCGTGGTAGAGAGTACACCACGCCTTTCGGCCGTTTTGTAGAGAGGACATACATAAATATGTCTAGCTTTAAGATCGGATTTCTTTACTGGTTTCATCCATATTAAAGGCATACGATCGAACAGTTCACGTGGATGTGATTCAGCTAAATAGTTTTCAATGCGATCCCATCTGGCTCCTTCTAGAAATATACCATAAACATAAACACCATCTTCGGGTGCATTTACACCGGCAATTTGATCTTCTTCAATACGCAAGACTTCATAGTCGAAAACGAGTAAATCGATGGGTATAACATATTTTCGGGCAAAATTCTGTTGTGCTCCAGTTAGGAATGCTTGAGTAAAGAAAAATCCCGAAAGCCAATAGGTGGTGGGTGGACCTTCTTCGTACCATTTCTAGAAAGACAATCGAAAAGTTTATTGTTATGTTATTGAAAGTTCAAAAAATCTCAAGTTCCTTTTGCAAAGGTAATACAATATAGATAGATAGATAGATAGATAGATAGATAGATAGATAGATAGATAGATAGATAGATAGATAGATAGATAGATAGATAGATAGATAGATAGATAGATAGATAGATAGATAGATAGATAGATAGATAGATAGATAGATAGATAGATAGATAGATAGATAGATAGATAGATAGATAGATAGATAGATAGATAGATAGATAGATAGATAGATAGATAGATAGATAGATAGATAGATAGATAGATAGATAGATAGATAGATAGATAGATAGATAGATAGATAGATAGATAGATAGATAGATAGATAGATAGATAGATAGATAGATAGATAGATAGATAGATAGTAGATAGATAGATAGATAGATAGATAGATAGATAGATAGATAGATAGATAGATAGATAGATAGATAGATAGATAGATAGATAGATAGATAGATAGATAGATAGATAGATAGATAGATAGATAGATAGATAGATAGATAGATAGATAGATAGATAGATAGATAGATAGATAGATAGATAGATAGATAGATAGATAGATAGATAGATAGATAGATAGATAGATAGATAGATAGATAGATAGATAGATAGATAGATAGATAGATAGATAGATAGATAGATAGATAGATAGATAGATAGATAGATAGATAGATAGATAGATAGATAGATAGATAGATAGATAGATAGATAGATAGATAGATAGATAGATAGATAGATAGATAGATAGATAGATAGATAGATAGATAGATAGATAGATAGATAGATAGATAGATAGATAGATAGATAGATAGATAGATAGATAGATAGATAGATAGATAGATAGATAGATAGATAGATAGATAGATAGATAGATAGATAGATAGATAGATAGATAGATAGATAGATAGATAGATAGATAGATAGATAGATAGATAGATAGATAGATAGATAGATAGATAGATAGATAGATAGATAGATAGATAGATAGATAGATAGATAGATAGATAGATAGATAGATAGATAGATAGATAGATAGATAGATAGATAGATAGATAGATAGATAGATAGAGAGATAAATAAATAGCAGAGATTGGATCATAAAACTGTAATTCTTAATGCAAACACATAGGTGTATTTTCTTAATTTTTTTCAGTGTATTATATCTTTAATATTTGACAACTAACAGAAATGTGTTTATTTCCTTTTTATGTAACTCTTTTTTCCTTTTTATTCAACTTACATGATTACCCAAATATTTTCCATTCTGCGAAAGGTCATGTACCTATAAACATTTCATATACTATCCTACCAATTCTAGCCCACTTTCTAAATAAAATGTTGCCTAGTTACAGTCAAAAAATCCTTTTTTTTAATACAATAGGAAAAGATATTAGCTTACCTGTAAAAATGCTAAACGACGCAGGAAGTCAGTGATGTAAGCACCTAAAGGCTTTAGACTGGGGTAGGATTTGGAAGCCCACATAGCAGGAATTTTACTGATTAAAATCGATTTGTAAACCGATTCATAAGCGGCAGACATTACAACTAAACCTGCAAACAAAAAAGTAACAAAAATAAATATTTACGATAAAAATGGATAAGACGAAAATGTAAACATTTTTTAAATTAACGAAATAAAAGTGAAATTGACATTAAAAAGGGAGAAAGGAAAAATCTAAAAAAATGTCATTAAAATAAATTGAAATTTAAATAATTTATTTTGGACCAATAATCTATACAATATATTGGTTTTATAAACTAATAACGTGACGTAAAAACAAGAAACAGCAAACGTTTTAAAAAATTAAGGTCATTGAAAACCTTTCTCTGTGAATGTTACAAAAAAAGAAAAATACTCATTGGCTTATAAAGGTTAACGAAGAAAATTGATACAAAAAGTACAACAATCTAAAGAAGAAATAACTAATAATATAGCAGCAACAATGACTTTAAGAACTCAACGAAATATACCATTAAGGGATACCAATTATTCAACAACTCCCCATAGTGGTACAGTTCAAATAAGGAATAATAAAACTGCTTTAAGTAGCAGTAATAGCAATGGACAAACAACCAAAACTAAAATGTTGACATCGCCATCAAGCTCTTCAGCAAAATCAGCAAAAATGTGTGTAAATTTTAATAACATGTTTTCGCTGATGATGATGGTCCCCCAGTTGATAAGAAAATTTCAAGTACTACCACTACCGCCCAACAGGCCATACCACAATACTTGCAGTACACTACTCGTAATAGTAATGATAAGGGAGGCGATGATTGGATGAGCATGAAGAGAAGAAGAGGTCGGGATATAACGGAAGAAGAATGTCAGGAGGAAGGAAATGAAAAGAAAGGAAGGGGTTTAAGATTGAGAGGGGGAAGTTAAGACCATTCTAAAAGGCAAAAATAAAATCTTCATGGAAAAGAAGAGATGGAAGGCAAGGTTAAGGCCCGACATACAAAGTGGGCGAAGTGGGAGCGAAAAGGAGGGAAAGGGCCACGAGGAGAACGAGACAGAAGGGCAACGCGGGGACAGGAGGAGAGAGAAAGCGAGCAGCGAGCGAGCGACGAGCGAGCAGCGAGCGAGAGCGAGCGAGCGAGCGAGCGAGCGAGCGAGCGAGCGAGCGAGCGAGCGAGGAGAGCGAGCGAGCGAGCGAGCGAGCGAGCGAGCGAGCGAGCGAGCGAGCGAGCGAGCGAGCGAGCGAGCGAGCGAGCGAGCGAGCGAGCAGCGAGCGAGCGAGCGAGCGAGCGAGCGAGCGAGCGAGGCGAGCGAGCGAGCGAGCGAGAGCGAGCGAGCGAGCGAGCGAGCGAGCGAGCGAGCGAGCGACGAGCGAGCGAGCGAGGAGCGAGCGAGCGAGCGAGCGAGCGAGCGAGCGAGCGAGCGAGCGAGCGAGCGAGCGAGCGAGCAGCGAGCGAGCGAGCGAGCGAGCGAGCGAGCGAGCGAGCGAGCGAGCGAGCGAGCTAGCGAGCGAGCGAGCGAGCGAGCGAGCGAGAGCGAGCGAGCGAGCGCGAGCGAGAGCGAGCGAGCGATGAGAGCGAGCGAGCGAGCGAGGAGCTCGAGCGAGCGAGCGAGCGAGGAGCGAGCTAGCGAGCGAGCGAGCTAGCGAGCGAGAGAGCGAGCGTAGCTATCTATCTAGTCGATCTAGTCGATCTATCTACTATGCTATCTAATGCTATCTAGCTAGCTATCTAGGATGCGGATCTATTATTCGATAATTCTATCTACAAAAATCTTACAAAATTTTTTAATAGGTATATTTACTTTTAAAATTAACAAAAACTTCTTCCAATTCACTCCTAACAGGTACCCACCGGCACGAAGTCGATAAATTATTTTATCACCAAGTCAATGTAAACTGCAACCCGTGGCTTCAAATTCTTTGATCCCAAGAAACAAGTTAATGTCATCAACTTGCAACTGAACGATAATCAAATAAAAGCAAATGGCGATTGTCAGATGTTGATGCTGCCACAACGACGCAATGTTATAAAGCAGGACACGTGCCACACACACACTGTTTCGGTGAGTTATTATTCAAATTCAAAAGATTAAAAACAAAAAAAAATTGTATAAGAAAACATAAAAACACAATCAAATTGAAAGTAAATGCACACGGATATGAACAACAACAAAAATATGTATGTGGCAGAATGATGTTGTATGATGTATGATTTGCTGAGAAGTTCTTCCCAATGCTTTTAACAAATTTGATATATATAATCTGTCGATGATAGATATAAAATGTATTATTTTATTTTTAGTAACAACTCAACAGGGAGTGGAATGGGGTGGTGGGTATGTCGGAAAGTTTACCAGATGCCGACAAGATAAAAGCTTTGGCAACACAACTGTGTACAGGTTAAATTGCGTTTTTAAACATTCTAAAATGATTAAAAATTGTATTAAATGAAGCTTAGTAAAGTTGATTTAACTAGGATTTTAAATATGAGTAAGTTTTTTAAATACAGTTTAATTCAGATTTGGGCAATTCATGATAATTTCGGCCTTTAAAACGATTAGATTTTCATGAGGGCCTACGATAGATCTTTATGAAAACTATACCGAAATTTGGACATAAGGACAAATAAGACTGAAATCGTAAGAATCTTTAAGGACCCAGAATATATTTCTTAATCTACGACCACTAATTCAATATTTTACAAACAAAAAGATAAAATCACCACCCATGTTTTCTTAATGGCGTGCATACAAATTACAAACTATTTATTAAATCCTGTCAGGTTTGAGCTTAAAAGTTAAGAAAGGAAATATTTTATAATCCCCATTTAAAATCCTTCAAAATAACATCAACCTACGCATTTAACTTTTACACTCCACCAGAACTAAGAAAACAGAATGGAATGTAGCAGGGATGGAAAATTCAATACTATTGTAGTTTTTGTTCAGTAATAAAAATACAGCAGTAAACTTCTCTTAGTTATACATAGACTAGTCCGTAGATTATCCAGTATACTAATCAATAGACCAATCCATAGGAAAGACTGGACTGTGTAATATTTAATGAACTAGTCATAGACTGGTCATTGACTGGATAATGAACCAGTCAACTAGTCGTCAATAGAGTGGTCCAATAACTATATCGGTAATACTATACAATAAATAGATTAGTCCAAAGACTAGAAAAATAGACTGATCTTTGGACTAATCAGGATTCAATAGACTAGTGTGTATACTAGTTAGTGTGTGGACTAGTCAATTGATAATAGTGTGAACTTGTCAATTGATAAGTCTGTTTACTACTTAACAGACTAGTTTATGAACTATTAGTTAATAGACCAGTCAATAGATCGGTCCAAAAATCACTCGATACACTAGACCATCCAATAAACTTATTCATAGACTAGTCTGTGGACTAGTGGTTAATAGAAAAATCAATAAACTTATCCACAGACTAGTCAAATGTTTGATTTATGGAGTGGTCAATAGACCAGTCTGTGGTGTAGTATATAATAGACTAGCCCATAGATTACTAGAAAGATTAGTTAAACAGTGGACTAGTACCATATTTATATATATATAAATGAATATGTGTTTGTATGTTTGTTTGGACTTTATAGACAGCTAAACGGCTGGACGGATTTTTCTGAAATTTTCACAGTGCATTCCTGTATGTCTGGAAGGAACTATAGGCTACTTTTGAGTTCAAAATTTCAAGTGGGCGACGTGCCACGCCCACATTCAAAATAAGTATTAAAAGTCGCATATCCCAGAAACTGCAAGAGTTGGAGTCCTCAAATTTTGTATGTCCAACTTTGACATCCATAAGAATATTTTTGGATAAAATGGGAGGAATGACGATAGTGGGCGTGCCACCTTCCATATGAAGAAAATCTAAAATCAGTATATCTGAGAAAATATAACAGATAGAGTCCTTAAATTTTGTAGGACACACTTTAGAATCAATATGATTATATAAGAAAAAAGAGGGCATACTAGCAGTAGGGGCGTGGCACCCCCATATGAATGAAATACAAAAATTCGCTTATCTGGGAAACTATTAGAGTTAGAACCTTCAAATTTTGCACTTTAGCATCCATGTAAACATTTTGTGTAATAAATTGGCGGACTACCAATGGGGGGTGTTCCTCCTCCCATATGAATAAAATATACAAAATTCGTTTATGTGGGATACTAATAGAGCTAGTTTCTTAAAATTTTGCAAGAAGAACTTTAATATTCATCTGAACATTTTGGGGAAAAAGGGCGGATTTTATCAAGGGGACTTGGAACTTCATATGGGAAGTAAATAGAAAAATTCGTATATTTGAAAAACTATTACAGCTAAAATACTCAAATTTTGCAAGAACAACTTTAACATCCATGTAAATAAATTGGCGTTGTCGTTAGTGTGAGAAACTAATAGACCTAAAATCCTCAAATTTTGCACGATGAAATTTAAAATTTTGTTTGAACATTTTGGCGAAAATGGGCGGACTTTCATTAGGGGGGTTGGAACCTCCCATATGAAATAAGTATAAAAAATCGTATTTCTGGGCAACTATTAGAGCAAAAATCCTTTGAAGTCAATGTGAACATTTGGGTAGTATATATAGTATATTGGAATCTCCCATATGAATTAAATAAAAAATTCATATATCTGAAAAAATATAAGAACTAGAAAATTTTACATTTATGTGAACATTTAGAGAAAAATGGGCGGATTATCAATAGGATCTTGGGATCTCCCATATGAATTAAATACAAAATTTCGTACATGTGTGAAATTATTAATTTATATTAAAATTTCACAGATTTTATTAAAATCTAAATTAACGTTTGGAAAAATTGGCGAACTTGCAATAAATTGCGTGACATTCCCAAAGTGTAGAAAATGTATATCTGGAAAACTATTACATTTAGAATCTTCAAATCGTAAAGTGTTTTTATATACATTGATTTTAGGGTAGCAAAGCACACTGGGTATAGCTAGTACTAGTATAAACTAGTAAATAATATGTAGACCAATTATTACTTTTAATCCTAAAGTACTTTTTTTTAGAAACTTGTACCATTTTAAAATTTAAAATGTCCATATCTGCAGCAAAGTCTTTGTTCAATTTTAAATTATCTTTATCAAACTTCATCATTACGCCGATAATAGTGATGATGGTCGGCAGTCATCTACAGTCTTTGATAACAAGGGCCATTAAGTTGAAAAAAATAACAACAACTGCAGTAAATAAGATAATGTTAAATGAAGCTCTATAATTACCCTGATAAAAAAATATACCGCCTTGTAGCTAATGTTATTGTTGTTACTCATCATCATCAACATCATCCTGTCTGTCCCTCATCTTCGTTTTTCTTTCCTACGTAATTATAATAATCATGATTTGTATGATAATGATGAGGTTGATAGCTGATGTTACAAGCAAAAATATCCAGTCAAGTGGAAATTATGCTTAAAATATGAAAGGAAAATTTTTAAATCACAAAGAACCATTAAAAATAGATGTATGAACATAAATTCATTTAGATTAATATTAATAACAAAAACATTTTTTTTCCGTTTTATACAAAAGAATCATTTATCTTTTTTCAAATTTACTATAGCGAATCATCAGCTCAAACTTTGCCCTATTTACCGGGTGTTTCTAATCATCCTGAAGAATTGGAAAATTTAGAAATTTTTAAATTACCCACCATTTTAGCAGGAGATGGCCCTCCCGGTTTATATGAAGTGGAAGTTTTAGAAAGAGCACGCAAACGTTGGTCATTTGCTAAAGCTTTAAAAGAGAACTTTCGCAAGCAACTGCAGGAATCTAAAGAACAAGCTAAGCTGCAAAAGCATGAACATATTTTGGAAGCTTTTGAATGGGAGCACTGGATTGAGCGGGAGGAAGACATACAAGAGTGTCAAATGTTAAGATTGGAATTATTAATACGTATGTTTGATAGAAGAGAACGAGAAATGCAGACAGCTTCCCAAGCAAGAATACAAAAGAGCTGTGAGTTGATAGAAGCCAAAGAAAGGCAGCTCTTAAGAAAAATGAAATTGAGTATAATAGAGCTTTAAGACGTCTGGAGAGCAAACATAATAAACAGCCCCGAGTATGGCGTAAAGAACATATTACCCAGGAACTGGGAGATCCAAGTTCCGAATTTTATGCCCCCAAAATGCGCTATGGCGTAAATCCCAGCCGTAGACATTTTACTGCTTATAAAAAAGGTTTCAATATGCGTATGGATGATTTGGAGAAGAGAGCCGTTAAAATGGATGCTAAAAATCTAAAGTGTCCCTTTGCCAAACTCAGAGAATGGTCTAAGCCCAAAGAGGTCTTGCAGGAAGTGGAACAGAACTTTTGTTCGGAAAGCAATCTCAAAAAGTTATATGAAGTTTAAGGGTTAGTATTAAATTTCCAAAATACAAAGAATTTAGAATATTGTATTCGGCTATGATGAGTCATTTTAGATCAATTCACTAGAAATTTATTAAAATTATAGTAAATATCGAAATTCGGATTAAAATTTAAGTCACTTTCGGAAGAGTGCATTTCATAAGGTCTCGGGGTTATATCGTTTTTTTCAAATTTCATTAGTTAGTTAGTTAGTTAGTTAGTTAGTTAGTTAGTTAGTTAGTTAGTTAGTTAGTTAGTTAGTTAGTTAGTAGTTAGTTAGTTAGTTAGTTAGTTAGTTAGTTAGTTAGTTAGTTAGTTAGTTAGTTAGTTAGTTAGTTAGTTAGTTAGTTAGTTAGTTAGTTAGTTAGTTGTTAGTTAGTTAGTTAGTTAGTTAGTTTAGTTAGTTTAGTTAGTTAGTAGTAGTTAGTTAGTTAGTTAGTTAGTTAGTTAGTTGTTAGTTAGTTAGTTAGTTAGTTAGTTTAGTTAGTTAGTTAGTTAGTTATTAGTTAGTAGTATGTTAGTTAGTTAGTAGTTAGTTAGTTAGTTAGGTAGTTAGTTAGTTAGTTAGTTAGTTAGTTAGTAGTTAGTAGTTAGTTAGTTAGTTAGTAGTTAGTTAGTTAGGTAGTTAGTTAGTTAGTTAGTTAGTTAGTTGTTAGTTAGTTAGTTAGTTAGTGTAGTTAGTTAGTTAGTAGTTAGTTAGTTAGTTAGTTAGTTAGTTAGTTAGTTAGTTAGTTAGTTAGTTAGTTAGTTAGTTAGTTAGTTAGTTAGTTAGTAGTTAGTTAGTTAGTTAGTTAGTTAGTTAGTTAGTAGTTAGTTAGTTAGTTAGTTAGTTAGTTAGTTAGTTAGTAGTAGTTAGTTAGTTGTAGTTAGTTAGTTAGTTAGTTAGTTAGTTAGTTAGTTAGTTAGTTAGTTAGTTAGTTAGTTAGTTAGTTAGTTAGTAGTTAGTTAGTTAGTTAGTTAGTAGTTAGTTAGTTAGTTAGTTAGTTAGTTAGTTAGTTAGTTAGTTAGTAGTTAGTTAGTTAGTTAGTTAGTTAGTTAGTTAGTTAGTTAGTTAGTTAGTTAGTTAGTTAGTTAGTTAGTTAGTTAGTTAGTTAGTTAGTTAGTTAGTTAGTTAGTTAGTTAGTTAGTTAGTTAGTTAGTTAGTTAGTTAGTTAGTTAGTTAGTTAGTTAGTCGTTAGTTAGTTAGTTAGTTAGTTAGTTAGTAGTTAGTTAGTTAGTTAGTAGTAGTTAGTTAGTTAGTTAGTTAGTTAGTAGTTAGTTAGTTAGTTAGTTAGTTAGTTAGTTAGTTAGTTAGTTAGTTAGTTAGTTAGTTAGTTAGTTAGTTTGTTTTGAAGGAAAGTTACATCAGGTCCGAAGATAACCATAATAAAACGAAGGCCATTATCGATCACATTTACACTCTGTTAAAAGAAAATCTGGCTCATAACATTAATACTGACAGACTATTAACTGTACTACGGAGACATCCAAACAAAATATACCGCAATTTTTCTGAAATAAATTACACTTCTTCTTTCCATTTCAGAATCTCAGAGAATCCTCCCGAATGCAGAAATACACACCATTATGCTTAAAAGCGAAAGAGTCTGTTAAAACCGTAAAGCAAACAGTGGAAAATCCCCGCAAGCTTTACTAATACACATACCAAAAGACAATGATTCAACAACTAGTGCCAGCTCTTTAGCTGCAGATTCGAGATTTGCCTGGAAGGAAATGGAACATATAGAATCTATGGAAATATTACGCCGACAAAAACAAACTGAACGTCTGCACATGGAAATGGTGCAAAAGGAAATGCGTAGTGAAGAGTTAGAAAATTTAATAAGCTCGTATGAGGGCAATACAATGGTTGGCTAATGCGTTTTCTGTCCGAGGAAATGTGTCGCCTAAAGGAGCAACGAAAATTACACTTTTTCACCATGCTGGCTAAAAGAGAGCGTTGGCGTCGTGAGGCGGCCGAGGCAGGTTTAAGGCAAAAGAGAATTGCATGCGTGAGGAATATGAGAAACTCTATGAGGAATGTGAGCAAATAAATAAAGAAACAACAGATAAGTTTTTGGAATCTATAGTCGAGGTAGATATCAAAGATTATGCCGAGCAAAAAGCCGATCAGCAAGTTACAGCAATTGCCCGAGAAATGGATAAAGAAATTGCCGGTTGGCTAGAGTCCTTAAAGGAAGTTCAAAACCCTATGAACTATCATGCTCTTAGACACGCATTGAAAGATATTGTTATGCCCGATGTGGAAAAAATTATGTATCGCTTGGAACGAGATGACTGCATAGACTATATCATCAATGATGTTTTATTATGTAAAGTTTATCGTGCTTTAGAGTCTTATGATGTGTCATTTGGTATAGCCAATGAATTTGTAGATCGTCTTATAGACAATGATCTTTATCTTAACTCCCCCGATTGTAGTTCGGATTGTGAGTGCACAGATTATTGCTGTTGCTCTAGATCCCAACAAGAAGCTGCAGCTATTATAAGAAAAGTCATACGCTATGCAGTGCCCGGAAGACGTTGGCGCACCGAAGACGAACGTATAGCCTTTGAAAATGTTCGCGATTTATTGGATGATATTTTTGAAAAGGTCATACCAAAAGGTTCCATTATTTCTCTGGATATGCCAAAACCTTGCAGTTTTCATCAACATCAAGCTCACACCAATTTGGTGTGTTCAGAAAATGATATGATCATTGAAGATCTTTCCGAAGACAAAATATCTCTGGAGTGTTGTGAAGAGGTAAAAATTAAACGTTTAGGATCTTTGTGTAAATCTATGTCTGCAGAAGTTACCAAATGCTTAAAGAGTGGTGAAAGGTTATTGCTAGTAGATCCCGACCAGTTATCAGCAGATCGTTCGTTATTGAATATGGATGAATTTGAGGAACCAGAACCTCAGCCAGAGCCACGTAAAGTTCATATTGTACCCAGTACCCATTTTATTTCAAGTGATTTGAAATTTGCTAAAACTCCAATATTTGCACAAACCTCTTCGGAAGAACTTTTAGAAAGAATGCAATTAGAGCAGGAAGAAGTATGTGAGGAAGCAGTGAGGAGTGAATCTTCTCCTCTCTCCTATGAGGTTTACGAAGAGCAATCGGAGAGTTTGGAGGAAAGAGAAGATTTTGAGGAAGTGAAATTGAGGAAGAAGAAATAGAACTTGAAGAAGAACTTAAAGAGCCTTTGGAGCCACTTGATAAATCGCCAACTGTAAGTTTTATTGAAGAGCCAGAGGAGAAAGTCATAGAGGTGGATTCCATACAAGAAGAAGAAATTAAAACTATAGCGCCTTCTGGTGTACGTTTTATGGAACAGCCAGAGGAGAAAATCATAGTGGAAGAACCCATACAAGAAGATGATGCTTGGCGGTGTAATGGAAGTAGCTTTCTCCTATGATCCCACTGTTAAATATTCCGTTCCGGTGCCCTCCACTTATGACATTACGCTAAACGTTGAAAACGTTAAAAGATTCTGAGACAGACAATGAAGATAATTAGACATTTTTCGAAATATATTTTTAGTTTTTAATTAATTTTGTAATTGCTTATTTTTTCAATAAATGTTTTGAATATTTTGAATTCCCAAATTTCACTTACCTTTAATAGCTTTGCGTAATGTAACCAACTGGAACGTATTGTCGATAAGAGGACATTAAAACGTACCATTTCCTGAACTAACACCGATTCATGCTCTGATGATAACTGGTAGGATAACGATAGAGCGCTGCATCACGATCAAAATCTTTGGGTAAACGTTGCAAAATATCGGTGGCTACATTTATGACAACCTCTTCGGGTGACAAACGTTCTCCGCCGCCCTCGGCATCATCATTAGCATCGGCCCGCTGTATCCTTGTGAGAGTAATAGAGGGAAATAAATTCAGGACAAGTAGGACAGGTGGGTAGGAACATGTTTTCTGGATAACGTTTCGCTAGTGTTTCTAGGTAATAGGGTTGGGATTTTTTATATAACTGTGTGTATGTTTGTGAGTGTGTGTAAGGCCAGAAGAGAAAGCATGTAAAGAAGCATTAAAACATTAGTTAAAGCTTTATTATTAAAAGCTATAATAAACTTACCCGTTTTTCATGTAAATCCTGGGAGAGTTTAAAAATAGAAAAGGATTAAATGTTTAAAAATTTAAATTACAAACTAAGCTGAAACTTACCACACGATCCTGGAGAGCAGTGGAAATAATTAAGTAGATTATTTAACAATAACAATAAAACTTTTATAACTTGTAAGTATTGGGAGCTAAAGTAAACCAAAATTTCCACTTACCTGTGTTAATAGAGTATGACTTAACAACATATCCGTTTCCTGTTGATCCTTCATAATATCCGCATTAGCATGAAAACCAAATATGGCCGGTACAGTCTGTTGCGGTAACTCCTTGGTATAGTTGATATAATTTTCCACTTCCTTGAACACTGGTATATAATAAATCTGCTTATCATCAAAATAAAATGGCGTCTCTAGATCCAACACCTCCGGACAATAATATCTATTAAGTATAGTCTTCAAAGTACGACGATCCCAATCATCGGTAACACGGCCACCATAATTACATTCTCCCGTTAAATATCTCAAGGCATCATAGTTGACCCCCTCATATTGATCCAAAAACATTTTCAGTTGCATTAAACTTATACGCAAATCGGTTTCATTGAATTCATAGGGTATATTCCAGCCTATGGGCCCAAAGTAGCGACGCTCTTGTATAACCGCATGAAAGAAGCATAGGGAATATATGAGCTGCTTAAAGGTTTGATTTTGTTTACAAGACTCATACCACTCCGGATCTGAAATGGGATCTGACAGCATAGAACGCACCACATTGGACCTTAAACCTTTGGGTGGTTCATTGGTCATTTTTATGCCATTTTGCAATACCACAACCGGGAAATGTTCTGCCGGATAGGAAGTCAGCCATAAACGAAAATCGGGATGTGTGGAATCGGGTACCATGCCCTCACAAATCTTTTCCAGTTGAGGCCATAAAGCTTTTGGCTAAATGACAATTTTGTAAAACCACCCAATTGCCCAATTTTTACACCTTCATCTATCATTTTAACCGCTATGGGTCCCTGACCTTGGCCCAAAGATAAGAAAACAAACGATTACTGCCAAAACCCTGTTCATCAGCGAATTTCAATAAGGTAGCAGTAGGATCTGAACCAGGAGTCAATATAAATATCAGAGGTATACAGCAATGAGAATCAGCAAATGAGGCGGCCAAATCAAATTGGGGAGGTTCTACAAACTTTTCACCCATTTCCGAGGCCACAAAACCCAATATAGCAGGCACTAATTTATCGGGTCTAAAAACTCTCAGCAGCAATAATTTCTGAAACAAAGTCAAACGTTTTTGCCATGGCACAGGAATGGCCTCATTATCTTGTGGTGTGGCCGAGTCAAATAGCAATTTCCATTGCTCTATATTAGTCACCACATCTTCACGTAATCCTTTGAAATTACTCAACTCCGATAAACGGCATATTTCATTCCAACTTTGTATGCCCAACCATTTGGCTGGATTTTTGTGTGGGTTGTCCAAACCTATGCCGCCCGTTAGCAGAAACATCCATTCGGCATTATCGATTTTACCCTCTGATTTCATAAGATTTATATTCAAAATTAATGAAAATAATAGTTTATCCTAAAAGGAAATGAAGCAAAAATATTGCTATAATTTAAATGTTCTAAAAGGAAGTTAAAAAGGGAAAAAACTAAGATGTGTTAAAATACAAGCATAAACCCACTGTCCCTGTATGTTTAGCTCTATTTCTAGAGATAAAAGGCAAAGAAAAGGAAATAACGTTTTTTTACACAAAAAATTGTAAAGCCAATAGGGATTATTTTTGACTTAGTAGTGAATGATAGATAAACATTTTAAATCCCAACAGCTGTTGCCGTACTAATATACTTATGTAAAAGTATACGACGCATCCCATCTAGTTAAGACGAATGTTAAAATGGACATTATTAAATTGTATACTATATGTACGTATTTACGTTTAATAAGATGCTTAAGGTATTAATAACAAAATAGAAAGAGAAATAAAGTTTCATTGATGGTATTAAATTGTAAAATTTCTAGAAAATAAACTACAAGAAATCTGATATGGCCAATAATAGAAAGCAATAGTTTTTAGATCTTACTGCAAAGTATTCTTTTCTATTTATTATAGATTATTAAAGAATATTATTATTAGAAGATAAAGTATATTTTATACCTCACACCACTACACATCTATCCCAAAAATATGGACTTGAATTAGATGTTGAACTTAATCGCTATACTAAACCAGTTATGAGAGTTAAAGTAATTTTCTGAAGCGGACCTTATATGGTATGTAGAGTATATTATGGTCGGACATGCAGCAAACATTGCAATATAATTTCTGAATTGTGCAAAATTTTGTCACGATTGCTGAATATTTTATGACTTTTTAAACAGTATATTGAGGGACAACTTGTATGGGGGCTAGGTGAAATCATGGACCGATATTGCGCATTGTCCAAACAAACCGTAAAAATTGGGAATATTTATGCAGATGGACGGTCATGGCTACATCGCCTTAGAATTTAATACGGACCAAGAATATATGTAGACTTTTGTGGGTCTACGGCATGTACTTACTACAAACGCAATGATAAAATCAATATATCTCCCATTTTTTCTGATAGTGGGTATAATAAATGTAAAAGAAATAGCCGAGTGTGCCCGACCTTATGATATTCTTCAAGGGAGGGCTTTGTATGGACCTAGGTCCCAGGTTCTTCTAAGAAAAACTATCGATATCAATACGATAATTACGTGTGCTCGATGGATATTGATAGAAGGGTCTTAAGACATTTGAACCGATGAAATCATGAAACGATTTCAATAAAATTTATCGAGTTGTGTTTCAAATTGCTTTAAATAGTTGTCGTTTGTAAACACGTCCATGTAGGACGTTCATAGCTTTGTTGGTTAATGATCGTGGTAGTTTAAATCGCGCAAAATGTCAAGTAGAGTCGAAGGAACTCCGATTTGACAAGATCATATCACTCGTCCGTTGTATTGTATTAGACCAAACCTGAAGCAGTGAGATATCTCAGTAGGTCATTGATTCTAGATCCAGATAACTCTCCAAGGTAGGATATAGTGTAGTTGCCAAGGAATCTAAAAGTCGATTATTTTTTTCCTAGCATTGCGATTGCGTTAGTATTCATGGAAGGGAAGTTCAAGTCGATTTGCATGTCTGTGTAACACTCAATGTCTATTTATTGCTCCAAACAACTTCGATATGTCCCTTCGGTGACGGGTTGGGTTTTTATCGTAAAATCACTACACTAACTTGGCCAATTATTACACCTATTTTATTTTAAAGAAAGAATCTCAAGATATTAGTTATAATAGAAAGAAATAGAAAGAGTTCGCTGTGGAAATATTCAGATCAGATACTGTTCTTGCTAACTGTCTGCTTTACCAATAATGTCAGACAGACGACCCAACTACTAACATATTAGCAGTAAATATATTTCCAGGACTGTATTTTTTTATCTCCAATATACAAAGGGACTACCAAAATTTATATTGTTTTACTCAGCTCTAGAAAATCTTATATTCCCATCAAAACATGTGTAGTAAATTTCATATTAACATCCGAAGGTGGTCTATATATGGACTTATATTTGTTTTTATGGATAGATCCTTTTAGCATTTCCAAAATTTCCGGAAATGAGCCCTTTATGAAGCTTGCATTATTTAAGAACCGATTCCTAATGAATTTGAATGAGTGATTAATTTCATATATTATTTTATTAAGGATTGTTTAAAATGTTTTCCGGGGACTCCACCGGGGGCATGTCATCTCAATAATCTTCCCCATCTTGGTCTTATTCCAATTCCGGGGAAAAGATGTGCTACCAATACCTCTAGTTTGCCTGAACTATAAACTGGTGGAGTCAAATATATCCTCGGCCCCACAGGACAGAGTTTCGGACTTTGGTTTGTTATTGGGGAGTTTCCTTCGGGATGCACGTGGTGGCTGTGGTTTAAACACAAACTCGTGGGAAGAGAATGTTGGTTAAATACGGTAATGTATATAATTCGGAATAAGTTCGGAGCTGTTGCCGAGATAACAGATCTCGCAGAGAAGTGACTGTGAGACGAAGCGTTAAAAATTAGTTGGTCAAGTGTATATGATACGGGATGGATGTAGGCTGTGTTTGCCGGATGAATGAGAAGTGTGCTGGGTTGAATGGTGATCTTATACAAATGATACCATTAAGTTTCTGTTGCCCGGCTATGTTCAGGCTCTAAAAGTACCATTGTGAAATAAGGCCAACACGGCAGGTGTTCACGTAAAGCACTTCGACTTTTTGTATTCCGAGGACGTTTGGCAAATAGGTGAAATTGTTTACCGAAATTGCTTATAGAAATTAGTTATATTGAGAAAAGGTAATATTTATGGAAAATGTCTCATTTAAGACCTACTGAACTTTCTTATTGTCTTAGAGCCTTAGAATGTCCACGACCAATATTTCGATGTGTTGCAAAAGGAATGACAAAACTAATATACCTCCATCTCTTTTGATGATATAAAAAAAGTATACATACCTTAAGTTCTAAATTAAAAAAAGAAGAATATTTATCATATAAACCTTATAATTCCTTCAAATATTTGCTTCTCAAAAATTACAAAATTCCATGCACCCTCATCAAGTTTTCGTTAAAGAAAGAATACCACAAGAGAAATCTACATACATATGTGTTTTTTTCTCTCTGGCACAATACCATCCCAATAAATATGTACAATTAAAATTCTTTTGAAAGCTTTTTTCCATTTCATAAATCTCAAACAATAAATGAGGCAAGCAATGAATATAAAAATAGAACCCCAAAAAAAGGTAAGAAAATACACAAATGTCTTAAGTTTATCTCTTTTGTGTTCATAGCAAATTTGGGTAAAAAATGGAATGATTACATACTTCACTGCCTCCTTTTGGCTGTTGCCATTTTTCCTTTCAAAGGTAGAAAAACTTTTTTTTCTTATTAAAAACACTTATTTATACTCAAATAAATAGGATTTCTTTTCAACTATAGGAATCTGCAAATATTGGCATATTGAAGGAATGAATAATAGAATAAAATGAAAAACACCTTCGTATCTTTATAATGTCAATCATTAAGTTCTTCTTTTTAAGTTCGCTTTTATATCTTATAGATATAAATGAAAAGACATTTATCTTATTACTCGTATAATAATAAATCTCATTAATTTTCTGCTTTTTTAACACTACTACACTTCTTTTGATTTACGTAGAAAGACACTCAAATGAACCATTATATTTATTCACTGTATGTCACTTCGAGCGATACACATAGACATAGTAGTAAGTATTTATTTAAATAATTTAAGAATGAGTAAGAAGTTGGTATATTATTTCATACACTCTAGGTTAATTGATTGAAGAGAAGTGTTTAAGATTAAACAGAACAAAATTTTTAAATTAATGTTAGCAGAACCATAAATGACCTATAATCGGTAATCAGTTTTAGTTCTCATGTTCTATTCTTGTTTTAACACATAGAAACATTGGTCATAGACCCACAGAGATATAGATATTTTTGGTCCTTATTACATTCTAACATGATTTAGCCATGTCCGTTTGTATGTTGAAAGCACTATACGGTCCGAACAAAAAGAAGTAGGGAATTCAAATTTTGAAATATTCCCTATAGGCAAGATTTATTTGGTATTGAATATAGGCAATATCGGTACACGTTTCCATAGAGCCGCCATACAGGTGGCCCCTTTCATTCATAGTTATATAGTTAGTTTTAAAGGAGAATGTATATACATCAAATCCGAATGCGTGGAAATCGAACCCACCACCTCCGGTCTACCAGACTAGAACACTAACCACTAACCTACCGGAGGCCACATTCATAACTGTTCTAAAATTAATGTATAGCAATGAAATTCGGCATAACCAGTTTTATACAAACCAAAATCTCTTTACCAATCTTTGTGGGGATCGATCTATAATCGACTCCACCCCCACATATAAGGTTCCCTTCAGAAAATGGCTCCAACACTCATTACTAGCTTAAAAATTAAAGTACAGATAATAAATTCGATAAAAACTTGTTTTATAAGAACCGAAATCTCTCCTACAAGTTTTATGACGATCGGTCCATAATTGACACTACATCCTATAAAAGGTCCCCTTCTGAAAATAACTTTAACGTGCATTACTGGCTTAAAACTATGAGAACAGCTATACAATTCAGCTATGAATAGGAAGAAAATTCCTCTACAAATATCTCTAAGAAGCTTTATGAAGATCGGTTCATAAATGACCCATTCTCCTATATAAGATCCCTTCAGAAAATGTCTTTAACACTCATTACTGGCTTAGAACTATGAGTACAGCAATGAAATTGCTGTATTATTAAACAAGTTTAATACGAACGAAGATCTCTCTACCAAATATTATAAGGATCGGTTCACAATTGACCCAACCCCTCATATAAGGTCCCCATAAGAAAATTACTTTAACACTTATTACTGACTTAAAAATACGAGAGACGAGCGATACGTGCGACACAAATAAGTTTAATATGAACTTAAATCTCTCCAATAATTTTAGATCCTGCTCCTCATATAAGGACCCCATCAGAACTAAAAATACAAATACAGCGATTAAATTCGACATAAAGTAGTTTCATAGTAACTGACAACTTTCTACAGAATTTCATGAGAATCGATTAACAACTGACTTTACTCCCGACTTAGAAATTCGAATATAGCGATTAAAATTGACATAAACAAGTTATATATAAACAGAAACCTATTTATAACATTTTGCGATTATCGGTCCATAACACAGGCTGACAAATTTTTATCCCAGTGACAAAAGTATACTTTTCTAAAGGATTGAGCCGTACTGTATCCGAATAAGACCTCAGATTTTTTCCATTACATTTGGGATTTGAGATATCGTGTCCTACAGTTTGAAAGGACCTTTTTGAGATGTTATAGCAGCGCGAAGACAACTTTACTTATAAAATGTTGTATGTCTTCAGAAAGTCCAATCAATTAACTGACATATCTTCACTCTTCTTCACCTCAAGCTTGATACAACAATACATTGACAAAAACTGTATTTTTAATTTTTCCTATAAAAATGCTTCTTGAATTTTTAAAAATCTGCTGTAGTTTCTGAGATATCATCCGTTAAAATTGACGGACGGACAGACATCGTTAAGTCGGATCAAAATGTGAATTAGAGTCGATTAGAGCATCGTTAGATAGGTGTGGATATAAACGTGATATAAACTTGACATAATGGTCTTTCAGATGGCATATAACATTTTATAAATAAAAATGTCCTGGCGCTACTATAACGTCTCAAAAAGAGCCAAAAATGGAGTTTTTGACCCTAACCCCTTGAGCTCTACTCTAAACATTTCTTTTAAATGTGTCTTTTATTAAATCCTGCTGACTGTAATTTCTTTGCAGATGAAACGATATAAAATTGATGAGATGAACGAGAAAATAGGAAACAAAACTTAATTTATACTTCAAGTCTGTACTATAATTTTTCTTTCCTTTCTATCTGTACCCTAATGGGTTAAAAATATTGATTTTATTTTTGGGTCTGGGATTTTCTTTTCATTTGCAATTTAAAATATTTGTTCCTTTTATTTTCGGTTTGTGGCATCATATGTGTGTATTTTCATTTTTTCTCTTTTTCTTATTTAAACGCGTGAATGCGTTATATTGAGTTGTGTCAAATTAACTTTATTTGCCAAATGAAAAGTAATATAAAGAGACATGATATTTTCATGTGTATGAAAATTTTTCTGAATTAATTTTCGGGTATATAAAGGGAAGTAGAAAAGAAACTTTAAATTCAAGTAAAATTTTAAGAATATTTTTCAGATAAACAAAAATGTTAGAAAGTATTTCAGAAGACGGCTCATAATATGGAATTGTGCTCATTATAGATCGATCCTATCGGTCTTAGATCAGTTATGGACCATTTAAAAGAGTGATTTATTTCTTACAAGAAATCTTTCATAATCCAGAAATCGAGAACATACATATACCCATTAATTGCATTTTGAACAAATTTATGATCCTTTAAATATTTTGCTCTTTATCCCTTTAACAAACTAATTCATCAAGTTAGTTACTTATACACCCATAAAACTTATTTCTAACAAATATATTCAAAAATTTCCTCCACGAATGAGTTATTTAAATCAGTCATAGACATATAGCGTTCCAAAATAAAAAAAAAATATACAAACTTTTCATCTGTATGTATTTATGTACTAGTGACTACAAAATAACTTAAAACTTGCAACATTTTCATTTTGTATAGTCGCAATGTTTCCATTAAAACCACTTATATACCAAAGTAACCGTTAACATCATTTGCTGCAATTAAGACTTTAAAGTGCATAAAATGGCGCACATCCGTTTTTAAACGCCCATACTAATGTGAAAATGGAGAGAAGATGAATAAATACACAACAGCAACAAAACAAAACAAAAAAGTTAAATAAAACACAACGAACAAAAACAGAAAAGATACAAAATAAAACTACACATCATGCTCCTGAAGTATGGAGTTAAACACTAACACATCATTACTAATGGTACTGGAAACTAACGCACAATGGGACGAAAGTTTCATATTATGCATTCTGACAAAACCTCTGAAATGTTGACAATATGATCATGTCCGATTTATGTTTCTGGTTCTGTTCCCACTGTGCATTGAACTAAATCATATAACAGTATATTTGCATATATTGTGAAGTGAATGTATTCCATTTGTGTGTATTTATGTATTAGAATAAAAACCACACCATTTATAATTGTATTTCAGAAATTTCATATGAAGTATATTTCAGAAATGAAAAAGTACCAAAAAGTTAGCTTTTATAGACTTTGTTCCATTTTATAGGATATTCAAAAGGTGCACTTTAAACAAACACCATAGAAATTTTCATCTCATAGTTTTTCATTCACACTGGATCCTTTATATTAAATGTCAGGGACCTAAGTTAAATGTAATATTTCAGAAATATGTAGAAAGAACGAAAAAGTACCAGCGAATTGATTCACTCAGAGACCTGCAATTTAAAATTGATGTTTCTAAGTTCAATATTGGAAGATATACATATATACAAAAAGTAACATTTGAGGAACGGACAAGTTCCAAATAGTTTTCTCTCATAGCATTTTTATAGTTCTCTCTCATAAATATTAGTTAGTTAGTTAGTTAGTTAGGTAGGTAGTTAGTTAGTTAGTTAGTTAGTAGTTAGTTAGTTAGTTAGTTAGTTAGTAGTTAGTTAGTTAGTAGTTAGTTAGTTAGTTAGTTAGTAGTTAGTTAGTTAGTTAGTTAGTTAGTAGTTAGTTAGTTAGTAGTTAGTAGTTAGTTAGTTAGTAGTTAGTTAGTTAGTTAGTTAGTAGTTAGTTAGTTAGTTAGTAGTTAGTTAGTTAGTTAGTTAGTTAGTTAGTTAGTTAGTTAGTTAGTTAGTTAGTTAGTAGTTAGTTAGTTAGTTAGTTAGTTAGTTAGTTAGTTAGTAGTTAGTTAGTTAGTTAGTTAGTTAGTTAGTTAGTTAGTTAGTTAGTGTAGTTAGTAGTTAGTTAGTTAGTTAGTTAGTTAGTTAGTTAGTTAGTTAGTTAGTTAGTTAGTTAGTTAGTTAGTAGTTAGTAGTTAGTTAGTTAGTTAGTTAGTTAGTAGTTAGTTAGTTAGTTAGTTAGTTAGTTAGTTAGTTAGTTAGTTAGTTTAGTTAGTTAGTTAGTTAGTTCGTTAGGTAGTTAGTTAGTTAGTAGTAGGTTAGTTAGTTAGTTAGTTAGTTAGTTAGTAGTTAGTTAGTAGTTAGTTAGTTAGTTAGTTAGTTAGTTAGTTAGTTAGTTAGTTAGTTAGTTAGTTAGTTAGTTAGTTAGTTTAGGTAGTTAGTTAGTTAGTTAGTTTAGTAGTTAGTTAGTTAGTTAGTTAGTTAGTTAGTTAGTTAGTTAGTTAGTTAGTTAGTAGTTAGTTAGTTAGTTTAGTTAGTTAGTTAGTTAGTTAGTTAGTTAGTTAGTTAGTTAGTAGTTAGTTAGTTAGTTAGTTAGTTAGTTTAGTTAGTTAGTTAGTTAGTTAGAGTTAGTTAGTTAGTTAGTTAGGTAGTTAGTTAGTTAGTTAGTTAGTTAGTAGTTAGTTAGTTAGTTAGTTAGTTAGTTAGTTAGTTAGTTAGTTCGTTAGTTAGTTAGTTAGTTAGTTAGTTAGTTAGTTAGTTAGTTAGTTAGTTAGTTAGTTAGTTAGTTAGTTAGTTAGTTAGTTAGTTAGTTAGTTAGTTAGTTAGTTAGTTAGTTAGTTAGTAGTTAGTTAGTTAGTTAGTTTAGTTAGTTAGTTAGTTAGTTAGTTAGTTAGTTAGTTAGTTAGTTAGTTAGTTAGTTAGTTAGTTAGTTAGTTAGTTAGTTAGTTAGTTAGTTAGTTAGTTAGTTAGTTAGTTAGTTAGTTAGTTAGTAGTTAGTTAGTTAGTAGTAGTTAGTTAGTAGTTAGTTAGTTAGTTAGTTAGTTAGTTAGTTAGTTAGTTAGTAGTTAGTTAGTTAGTTAGTTAGTTAGTTAGTTAGTTAGTTAGTTAGTTAGTTAGTTAGTTAGTTAGTTAGTTAGTTAGTTAGTTAGTTAGTTAGTAGTTAGTTAGTTAGTTAGTTAGTTAGTTAGTTAGTTAGTTAGTAGTTAGTTAGTTAGTTAGTTAGTTAGTTAGTTAGTTAGTTAGTTAGTTAGTTAGTTAGTAGTTAGTTAGTAGTTAGTTAGTTAGTTAGTTAGTTAGTTAGTTAGTTAGTTAGTTAGTTAGTAGTTAGTTAGTTAGTTAGTTAGTTAGTTAGTTAGTTAGTTAGTTAGTTTAGTTAGTTAGTTAGTTAGTTAGTTAGCTAGTTAGTTAGTTAGTTAGTTAGTTAGTTAGTTAGTTAGTTAGTTAGTCTAGTTAGTTAGTTAGTTAGTTAGTTAGTTAGTTAGTTAGTTAGTTAGTTAGTTAGTTAGTTAGTTAGTTAGTTAGTTAGTTAGTTAGTTAGTTAGTTAGTAGTTAGTTAGTTAGTTAGTTAGTAGTTAGTTAGTTAGTTAGTTAGTTTAGTTAGTAGTTAGTTAGTTAGTTAGTTAGTTAGTTAGTTAGTAGTTAGTTAGTTAGTTAGTTAGTTAGTTAGTTAGTTAGTTAGTTAGTTAGTTAGTCTAGTTAGTTAGTTAGTTAGTTAGTTAGTAGTTAGTTAGTTAGTTAGTTAGTTAGTTAGTTAGTTAGTTAGTTAGTTAGTTAGTTAGTTAGTTAGTTAGTTAGTTAGTTAGTTAGTTAGTTAGTTAGTTAGTTAGTAGTTAGTTAGTAGTTAGTTAGTTAGTTAGTTAGTAGTTAGTTAGTTAGTTAGTTAGTTAGTTAGTTAGTTAGTAGTTAGTTAGTTAGTTAGTTAGTTAGTTAGTTAGTTAGTTAGTTAGTTAGTTAGTTAGTTAGTTAGTAGTTAGTTAGTTAGTTAGTTAGTTAGTTAGTTAGTTAGTTAGTTAGTTAGTTAGTTAGTTAGTAGTTAGTTAGTAGTTAGTTAGTAGTTAGTTAGTTAGTAGTTAGTTAGTTAGTTAGTTAGTTAGTTAGTTAGTTAGTTAGTTAGTTAGTTAGTTAGTTAGTTAGTTAGTTAGTTAGTTAGTTAGTTAGTTAGTTAGTAGTAGTAGTTAGTAGTTAGTTAGTAGTTAGTTAGTTAGTAGTAGTTAGTTAGTTAGTTAGTTAGTTAGTTAGTTAGTTAGTTAGTTAGTTAGTTAGTTAGTTAGTTAGTTAGTTAGTTAGTAGTTAGTTAGTTAGTTAGTTAGTTAGTAGTTAGTTAGTTAGTTAGTTAGTTAGTTAGTAGTTAGTTAGTTAGTTAGTTAGTTAGTAGTTAGTTAGTTAGTTAGTTAGTTAGTTAGTTAGTTAGTTAGTTAGTTAGTTAGTTAGTTAGTTAGTTAGTTAGTTAGTTAGTTAGTTAGTTAGTTAGTTAGTTAGTTAGTTAGTAGTTAGTAAAATTGCAAATTGTGTTAGAAATAACTTTGTCCATCATTTACCACATTGACATAACACAAATGTGTTTTAAACATATCTGTATACGCCAGGATGTTGGTTGTTTCGTTACTGTTACTGCAGAAACAGTTCTCTGCTGCTTCAATTCCTGGTATTACAGTTGGAATATAATGTGCCAGCTGGGTATGAAATAAACATTTTTCAAATGAACCAATGTGTTTGACTGTCAAAGCCACGTTAATATTTTGGTACAAACAGCATTTGTCTGAATTCATTCAATATACAATTTGTCCATGTTTGGTTTCATGGAAAGTTTGTTTATTTTCAGTGAACTCTTGAAATATATGAAGAGTGCTTCTTTGGCGTTTATACAATTTGAATTTCTTTAACGAAATCGTAATGTGTAAATTAATTAATTTATATGCGGAGTAATACATTTAGAGAAAAGAGGACCTAACACAGTACTAGTTATGAGTAACGATCGATTTCGGCAGGCACGATATGAAGAGCCGTTCTAATAAGTTAACATTTTCAAAAAATATTCTCTTCTGTTTGGTATAGAAATTTAAAAATATCGTCCACGAATTCACTCCAATCCCTATACAAATGCCCCTAGGAATACAAAAGATTTAACTTCTATACTTCTTCTTCTCCTTTTCAGATTTATTTGTGAAGGTCATTCAAAAGTCTTTTCAGATTTAAGCACTTCAGATATTTGTTTTTATTACATACATATTTTGCTGACATTGATGAAAATTGAATTTTGTTTTAAATTTTTATGCAACAATACACGCAGCATGAAAGTGATTGCTTTTTGTATTTTAAAGAAAAATAGAAATATTCCACAGAAAAATAATTCCTTTTAAAAGTTTGTATGTATTAACATTTCAACACGAGCGAAAATGTTATTGACTGATTTGACCGAAAAATACAGTTTATATAAAACAGAAGCTGTGGCAGCTGTTTTTTTAACATTATTTTCAACAATTAGATTTCGTTAGAAAAGTACTTTTCATGCACATCTTAATTAAATTGCAGTGAAATGGTAAAAACTATAAATTTATATGAAAAAAACTTGATCTGTATATTAAGAGCATTTCAAATAGAAATAACAAATTTCACGAAAATTCCATTATTTTTTTCTCTCCACACAAAGAAAACTATCATTAATATCAATTCAATGTTAATTAACTTCATTTAAATGAAAAAACGAAAAAGTATTCATTCATGTTCTATAATCTCTTTAACTCCTTTTTTCCCTAAACGCTACACGTTACGAATACTAATGAAAACTAAAACAAGTAAGAGTTTATATTCAGCTGTGCCGAATCTTATATACCCACCATCAAATCATTGCCGAAAAGGAATGCTTCTCTATAAATAAACTTTAATATTTAAGAATCGATGCTTTTGTTATTTTCGAAAAAATTTTTTAATTTATTAGATCTCTGTTAAATTTTACTATCATAATTCGATATAAATACGAACATCAGGGTAATATTTGGAAGAAGGCCTGTAATGAGGGCTTAAATATGGACCGTGCTCTTCGGAATTAAAAATATTAATTTTTAAAAATGAGCGTTAAAGTTATTTTCTGATGTGGACCTTATATGAAGAGAAACTTAAATGGCCGGTAGGAACTGTTTTCGACTGATCCTAATCGAAGTCGGTTGGAAAGTTTCAATTCCCATAAAACTTGTTTGTGTCGAATTTCATAGATCTACTCGTATTTTTAAGCCAGTAATGACCATTAAAATCATTTTCTGAATGGGAAATATGTCAATTATGGCGCGTTTTTCGTACAATTTTGCGGTACGATTTTCTTTTATACAAACTTTTGTATGTCTAATATGATCGCTGTACTACATTTTTTAAACCAGTAATGAGCGTTAAAGTTATTTTCTGAAGTGAACTTTATATGGGGGGTAGGGTCAAATATGGCACTAACCTCGTGGAATTTTGTAGTATGATTTTGGCTCATACAAAACTTGTTTATGTCGAATTTTATAGCTGTACTCGTACTTTTAAGCCAGTAATAAGCTTTAAATTAATTTTCTGAAGGGGACCTTATATGGGGAGTAGGGTCTAAGGGTAAAAGTTGGTAGAAAGATTCTAGTTTGTATAAGACTTGTTTTGGGTATTTTTATCCAATTATGACTGTTAAACTTGTTTTACGGGAGGGCCACTTGTATGGGGGCTATGCGAAAACGTGGACCAATATTACCCATTTTCAATACCAAACAACTTGCATCAATAGACTTGACTATAGACTAGACTATAGACTAGATTATAGACTAGACTATAGACTATACTATAGACTAGACTAGACTAGACTATAGACTAGACTATAGACTAAACTATAGACTAGACTATAGACTAGACTATAGACTAGACTATAGACTAGACTATAGACTAGACTATAGACTAGACTATAGACTAGACTATAGACTAGACTATAGACTAGACTATAGATAGACTAGACTAGACTATAGACTAGACTATAGACTAGACTATAGACTAGACTAGACTAGACATAGACTAGACTATAGACTAGACTATAGACTAGACTATAGACTAGACTATAGACTAGACTATAGACTAGACTATAGACTAGACTATAGACTAGACTATAGACTAGACTATAGACTAGACTATAGACTAGACTAGATATAGACTAGACTATAGACTAGACTATAGACTAGACTATAGACTAGACTATAGACTAGACTATAGACTAGACTATAGACTAGACTATAGACTAGACTATAGACTAGACTATAGACTAGACTATAGACTAGACTATAGATAGACTATAGACTAGACTATAGACTAGACTATAGACTAGACTATAGACTAGACTATAGACTAGACTATAGACTAGACTATAGACTAGACTATAGACTAGACTATAGACTAGACTATAGACTAGACTATAGACTAGACTATAGACTAGACTATAGACTAGACTATAGACTAGACTATAGACTAGACTATAGACTAGACTATAGACTAGACTATAGACTAGACTATAGACTAGACTATAGACTAGACTATAGACTAGACTATAGACTAGACTATAGACTAGACTATAGACTAGACTATAGACTAGACTATAGACTAGACTATAGACTAGACTATAGACTAGACTATAGACTAGACTATAGACTAGACTATAGACTAGACTATAGACTAGACTATAGACTAGACTATAGACTAGACTATAGACTAGACTATAGACTAGACTATAGACTAGACTATAGACTAGACTATAGACTAGACTATAGACTAGACTATAGACTAGACTATAGACTAGACTATAGACTAGACTATAGACTAGACTATAGACTAGACTATAGACTAGACTATAGACTAGACTATAGACTAGACTATAGACTAGACTATAGACTAGACTATAGACTAGACTATAGACTAGACTATAGACTAGACTATAGACTAGACTATAGACTAGACTATAGACTAGACTATAGACTAGACTATAGACTAGACTATAGACTAGACTATAGACTAGACTATAGACTAGACTATAGACTAGACTATAGACTAGACTATAGACTAGACTATAGACTAGACTATAGACTAGACTATAGACTAGACTATAGACTAGACTATAGACTAGACTATAGACTAGACTATAGACTAGACTATAGACTAGACTATAGACTAGACTATAGACTAGACTATAGACTAGACTATAGACTAGACTATAGACTAGACTAGACTAGACTATAGACTAGACTATAGACTAGACTATAGACTAGACTATAGACTAGACTATAGACTAGACTATAGACTAGACTATAGACTAGACTATAGACTAGACTATAGACTAGACTATAGACTAGACTATAGACTAGACTATAGACTAGACTATAGACTAGACTATAGACTAGACTATAGACTAGACTATAGACTAGACTATAGACTAGACTATAGACTAGACTATAGACTAGACTATAGACTAGACTATAGACTAGACTATAGACTAGACTATAGACTAGACTATAGACTAGACTATAGACTAGACTATAGACTAGACTATAGACTAGACTATAGACTAGACTATAGACTAGACTATAGACTAGACTATAGACTAGACTATAGACTAGACTATAGACTAGACTATAGACTAGACTATAGACTAGACTATAGACTAGACTATAGACTAGACTATAGACTAGACTATAGACTAGACTATAGACTAGACTATAGACTAGACTATAGACTAGACTATAGACTAGACTATAGACTAGACTATAGACTAGACTATAGACTAGACTATAGACTAGACTATAGACTAGACTATAGACTAGACTATAGACTAGACTATAGACTAGACTATAGACTAGACTATAGACTAGACTATAGACTAGACTATAGACTAGACTATAGACTAGACTATAGACTAGACTATAGACTAGACTATAGACTAGACTATAGACTAGACTATAGACTAGACTATAGACTAGACTATAGACTAGACTATAGACTAGACTATAGACTAGACTATAGACTAGACTATAGACTAGACTATAGACTAGACTATAGACTAGACTATAGACTAGACTATAGACTAGACTATAGACTAGACTATAGACTAGACTATAGACTAGACTATAGACTAGACTATAGACTAGACTATAGACTAGACTATAGACTAGACTATAGACTAGACTATAGACTAGACTAAGACTAGACTATAGACTAGACTATAGACTAGACTATAGACTAGACTATAGATAGACTATAGACTAGACTATAGACTAGACTATAGACTAGACTATAGACTAGATAGACTAGACTATAGACTAGACTATAGACTAGACTATAGACTAGACTATAGACTAGACTATAGACTAGACTATAGACTAGACTATAGACTAGACTATAGACTAGACTATAGACTAGACTATAGACTAGACTATAGACTAGACTATAGACTAGACTATAGACTAGACTATAGACTAGACTATAGACTAGACTATAGACTAGACTATAGACTAGACTATAGACTAGACTATAGACTAGACTATAGACTAGACTATAGACTAGACTATAGACTAGACTATAGACTAGACTATAGACTAGACTATAGACTAGACTATAGACTAGACTATAGACTAGACTATAGACTAGACTATAGACTAGACTATAGACTAGACTATAGACTAGACTATAGACTAGACTATAGACTAGACTATAGACTAGACTATAGACTAGACTATAGACTAGACTATAGACTAGACTATAGACTAGACTATAGACTAGACTATAGACTAGACTATAGACTAGACTATAGACTAGACTATAGACTAGACTATAGACTAGACTATAGACTAGACTATAGACTAGACTATAGACTAGACTATAGACTAGACTATAGACTAGACTATAGACTAGACTATAGACTAGACTATAGACTAGACTATAGACTAGACTATAGACTAGACTATAGACTAGACTATAGACTAGACTATAGACTAGACTATAGACTAGACTATAGACTAGACTATAGACTAGACTATAGACTAGACTATAGACTAGACTATAGACTAGACTATAGACTAGACTATAGACTAGACTATAGACTAGACTATAGACTAGACTATAGACTAGACTATAGACTAGACTATAGACTAGACTATAGACTAGACTATAGACTAGACTATAGACTAGACTATAGACTAGACTAGACTAGACTATAGACTAGACTATAGACTAGACTATAGACTAGACTATAGACTAGACTATAGACTAGACTATAGACTAGACTATAGACTAGACTATAGACTAGACTATAGACTAGACTATAGACTAGACTATAGACTAGACTATAGACTAGACTATAGACTAGACTATAGACTAGACTATAGACTAGACTATAGACTAGACTATAGACTAGACTATAGACTAGACTATAGACTAGACTATAGACTAGACTATAGACTAGACTATAGACTAGACTATAGACTAGACTATAGACTATAGACTAGACTATAGACTAGACTATAGACTAGACTATAGACTAGACTATAGACTAGACTATAGACTAGACTATAGACTAGACTATAGACTAGACTATAGACTAGACTATAGACTAGACTATAGACTAGACTATAGACTAGACTATAGACTAGACTATAGACTAGACTATAGACTAGACTATAGACTAGACTATAGACTAGACTATAGACTAGACTATAGACTAGACTATAGACTAGACTATAGACTAGACTATAGACTAGACTATAGACTAGACTATAGACTAGACTATAGACTAGACTATAGACTAGACTATAGACTAGACTATAGACTAGACTATAGACTAGACTATAGACTAGACTATAGACTAGACTATAGACTAGACTATAGACTAGACTATAGACTAGACTATAGACTAGACTATAGACTAGACTATAGACTAGACTATAGACTAGACTATAGACTAGACTATAGACTAGACTATAGACTAGACTATAGACTAGACTATAGACTAGACTATAGACTAGACTATAGACTAGACTATAGACTAGACTATAGACTAGACTATAGACTAGACTATAGACTAGACTATAGACTAGACTATAGACTAGACTATAGACTAGACTATAGACTAGACTATAGACTAGACTATAGACTAGACTATAGACTAGACTATAGACTAGACTATAGACTATAGACTAGACCAACGGTTCCCAAATGGGGGTCCGCGGACCCCTAGTGGTCCGTAGTAAAATCCTAGGGGTCCGCGAAGACGAACGAAAAAAAAAAACATGAATATGTATGTACAAATATCTCCAATTTTTGTGCAATAATCCCAAATTTTTTTGTGACTTTTTGAATTTTATTGTTTCGGTTGTTTATCAGGAAGAAGCTAGGCCCTACAAATTTATTGTATAACTTTTATAAAGTAAAGTATTGCGTGATTTGTAATTTTTATTTCCTGTATATATACTGAAATAATGGTTTTTATTTCAGACAAATAATACTCTGCCTTACAATTAAATTAGGGATACTGGTATTCCGGAGTATGAAGTTCAATTCAAAGACAAGCTTATTACAGATTTAAGTTTATCAAATTGTAAGCAAAAGTGTTCTTGTTTGAAAGGACTAAAAGTATATATATCCAAAACAGAGGTGACTCTTTATGCATCTCTTTATAAATATTCCAATACGACTTGATACACAGATTTTATCTTGATTTTGTCGACCAATACATATTATTAAATTAACATCAGAAAATCCATAGCGTTTCGGGTAAATATGTAGCCAAAAACCATGAAGTAAAATAATTCGTTGGTATTTTAAAATTCAAATTTAAGTTCCAAATTCACAGTACTTTAACAAAGAGTTCAAATCATATATTATGCGGATAACGCATTCCGCAACAACATAGAAGAAGTCCAACTTTATTATATTATTTTCCCGAAAACATAGCTCACTTACTCAGTTCACCCTTTGCAAATTTTTGAAACGTGACTCCTTAAGCACATGTGACAATATTTGATAAAGAAACCTTTTCGCTACCTTGAAGAAAAATGAACATGAAAGATCTCACGATCATAAAATTAAACATCATGGTAACATATCAACAAAGAAGTCATTCTATCTTTAAAACATGCAATTGAAAACCTATCTGAAATATTATATATTCTCAATCAGAGATGGGGGTAGTGCACTAATTTTTAACTATCACTAATTATTAGTGGTAGTTCAAAATTATTCACTACTTTTATTTTTGTTTAGTGATGAATTGAAAAATATAAGCCTCATTCAATAATAGTGATAGTGATATTTAAAATTTTTAACTAAAAATAGTTAAAATATTTGTTTTTACAGCCTAGTGAAATCATTTTTTCTACACTAAATTATTAGTTCAAAAAATATTCCTGCACTATTTTTTTTTCAACAGAGAAATGTTCCACTCATTTGAAAGTTTAAGTTAATAGGACAGTCTAGAAATGGTTTAAGTCAACCAAAAACTCATTGGACGAATATTATTAATAAGTAAAACGTTCATTATTTACAAAGGTTCCAAGCTATTGCCTAAAAAACATCCAGTAACCACATCATTTTGGCAACTGGCAACGCAGATGACGTGGCAATCGAGGTACAAAATTAACCAATTAATTTAATTTTCCGAGGAGAGTTCACCAATCCGCTAAAGAAAACATCGTTATACTTGAGCAGAAGAAGGCAAAAGTTTTGTTTTAACCATTTCTTTTTAAAGCATGAGATGTTGTTGGGATAACTGCATATGTAGGGTCTATCATAGTGCCATCGCTAACAAAATCTGTATTTTCCATTTTAATAGATGTACCTTTTAAAAAATTGAATCATTTATTGTCTTACAAATTCTTTCATCTTCATAAAAAAAATAGTGCAAAGAAAATTATTGAAGCCTTTTGTTAGTGACTGTTCAAATTTTTAACTATTTGAGTGTATTGCTTTTTTCTACACTACCACTCAATTGAGTTATAGTTAAAAAAATAACATTATCACTAAAAAATATTAGTGCTAAAAATATAAGCTTCACTACCACTAAGCTCCTGAAAATTAGTGAAAAATATATTTTTTGAAATAATATTTAGTGCTAGTTAAATATTGATTTAACTAATAATTTAGTGCACTACCCCCATCTCTGTTCTCAATATACGGGAATATTTTATAGATATGACATCGCTACATTTATTAGACCTAGGGATTAATGAACTAGGTCAATTTTCGGATGGACAATTATTTAGAACAATAAGATATCAAAATATGTATGGGGGTCCGCGAAATTAAATAAGTTCTTCAAGGGGTCCGCGAAGTAAAAATCGGTGGGAACCGCTGGACTAGACTATAGACTAGACTATAGACTAGACTAGACTATAGACTAGACTATAGACTAGACTATAGACTAGACTAGACTATAGACTAGACTAGACTATAGACTAGACTAGACTAGACTAGACTATAGACTAGACTAGACTAGACTATAGACTAGACTAGACTATAAACTAGACTAGACTATAGACTAGACTAGACTATAGACTAGACTACAGACTAGACTAGACTATAGACTAGACTAGACTATAGACTAGACTAGACTATAGACTAGACTAGACTATAGACTAGACTAGACTATAGACTAGACTAGACTAGACTAGACTAGACTAGACTAGACTAGATAGACTAGACTAGACTAGACTAGACTAGACTAGACTATAGACTAGACTAGACTATAGACTAGACTAGACTATAGACTAGACTATAGACTAGACTAGACTAGACTATAGACTAGACTAGACTATAGACTAGACTAGACTATAGACTAGACTAGACTATAGACTAGACTAGACTATAGACTAGACTAGACTATAGACTAGACTAGACTATAGACTAGACTAGACTAGACTATAGACTAGACTATAGACTAGACTATAGACTAGACTATAGACTAGACTATAGACTAGACTATAGACTAGACTATAGACTAGACTATAGACTAGACTATAGACTAGACTATAGACTAGACTATAGACTAGACTATAGACTAGACTATAGACTAGACTATAGACTAGACTATAGACTAGACTATAGACTAGACTATAGACTAGACTATAGACTAGACTATAGACTAGACTATAGACTAGACTATAGACTAGACTATAGACTAGACTATAGACTAGACTATAGACTAGACTATAGACTAGACTATAGACTAGACTATAGACTAGACTATAGACTAGACTATAGACTAGACTATAGACTAGACTATAGACTAGACTATAGACTAGACTATAGACTAGACTATAGACTAGACTATAGACTAGACTATAGACTAGACTATAGACTAGACTATAGACTAGACTATAGACTAGACTATAGACTAGACTATAGACTAGACTATAGACTAGACTATAGACTAGACTATAGACTAGACTATAGACTAGACTATAGACTAGACTATAGACTAGACTATAGACTAGACTATAGACTAGACTATAGACTAGACTATAGACTAGACTATAGACTAGACTATAGACTAGACTATAGACTAGACTATAGACTAGACTATAGACTAGACTATAGACTAGACTATAGACTAGACTATAGACTAGACTATAGACTAGACTATAGACTAGACTATAGACTAGACTATAGACTAGACTATAGACTAGACTATAGACTAGACTATAGACTAGACTATAGACTAGACTATAGACTAGACTATAGACTAGACTATAGACTAGACTATAGACTAGACTATAGACTAGACTATAGACTAGACTATAGACTAGACTATAGACTAGACTATAGACTAGACTATAGACTAGACTATAGACTAGACTATAGACTAGACTATAGACTACACTATAGACTAGACTATAGACTAGACTATAGACTAGACTATAGACTAGACTATAGTCCAGACTATGGGCCAGACAATAGTCCGGGCTATGTGCCAGACAATAGTCCGGACTATGTGCCAGACAATAGTCCGGACTATGGGTCAGACAATAGTCCGGACTATGGGCCAGACTATAGTCCAGACTATGGGCCAGACAATAGTCCAGACTATGGACCAGACTATAGTCCAGACTATGGGCCAGACAATAGTCCGGACTATGGACCAGACTATAGTCCAGACTATGGGCCAGTCAATAGTCCGGACTATGGGCCAGACAATAGTCCGGACTATGGGCTAGACAATAGTCCGGATTATGGACCAGACTATAGTCCAGACTATGGGCCAGACAATAGTCCGGACTATGGGCCAGACGTCAATTATTGGCACAAACTTTAGTGTGTAGGGAGTAAAAAAAAATGAAAATGCAGCATAAACATATGTATGTATATCTCTGATACTTACTCTCTCAAACAAACTGCGACATATATTCACGTACAGACTATATGTAAAATGTGCCCGTAAATCGTTTAGACGCTCCGTTATGTCATCAACTTTTTCCGTATTATCAATGGATGCTGTGAACAGTGAGACAAACCATGCCAAACTGTACTGATACATTGGATCAATATTGGCCAATTCAACTGTAATGAAAATTAATGAGATTTTGTTAGTTTTTACTATTCATTCGTTTTTGCCTTTACTCTTTGTTTTTTTTTAACATTTTTTATAATTTCAAAAAAATGAAAACCATTTAGTGAAAGGATTGTTTAAAATCTGTATTATGTATGTATGCGCAAGTGAGTATGTTTTTGGTTTTGATTTTGTAATTTGGCATAAATGGTCGGATGGATGGATATATGGATGGATTCAATCATGTCATTGACATGTTATTTAAATGATAAAAACCGCAGACATACAGATGTTTATTCTTTGTTTCCATGTACGTATATAATAATGTGTACATTAAATAAATTGGAGATTATACGTTATTAAGCTGCTCTCTATTGCTATTTTTAGCTAAATGTAAATTTTAGGAATTTTTTGTGCAAAAATTAAATATGTTAAAAATAACGTAATAAGCTTTCAACAAAGTGTAACAAAGTAAAATGTTAAAACCTGTATTAGTAGGGAATTATTATTTGTGTTTGCTATGGTTTAAATTTAAAATGTTGTAATAGTTTTAAATGAATAAAAATAAGTTTTTCTAGTAAGTGGTCATAAAATAGAGCTAAGAATGAATGAATTCTCTTTAGAATTTATTTATAGTTCAATTTCCTTCTAAGTAAAAGAGCCGAAATAACTCAATAGAGGCATTGCATTCATCGTCATAATATGGTGAAGTATAGAACTACTTCTGTCGATATCAATGTTAAAGACAAATACCTCGTATTCAGATCGAGGTCAACCGACTAAAATCTCTATAATGACTATATTTCACCAGTGACCGATTGTCCATTAGGATACCGTCCAGATTTCAGGGCCCTTATAAATGGTGATATGCATCTGGTCCTTAGGGACTCCAAGACTCACAATTTGCTGTGACAGTCGAATCTAGGGAAGACCAAAAATCGTGTAATAATTTAAGAGTCCACTGCGCTAGCTCTTCAAACATAAAAATCACGATTCCTGGTCAAGCATCAGACCATCGTTTGTCTGTCTTTAAACACCGAAATCATAGCAACCAAAAGAAAGCATCTTCGATTTCATCTTCAATGATCTTTCAGATCCCATCAACGTAGATAGATTGAACAAACTACCACCTTATATCACTTCTAAAGTTTCAGAGTTCAATTCCTATACTAAATCATTTAAGTCAATTGACCCCAACGTTATACGCATGCTGACACTATCATACTTCTGCGAACGGACAATGGTTTTGAACCTATCAACGATTATCATGAAGGAGTACGCTTTGTAATTGGGGAGAGCTTTCGACACTGTCAGTCCACAATGTCCAAAAATCAAAGTTATAAAGTTATGAATAGTTAATAATCTGAGTGCACATCTTTCGATCGTAGATTTTCGGAACAAATGGTCAATTTCTCTTGTATTTTGATTATACATGGCAGTGTCATATTCCCTAGTTTGTAACTCCTATCTTGCTAAACTCTAAATACATCCACTGGTTGTGGAAGGAATCTTATATGCGGACTATACGTGTTAAAACGTCTATAAACAATCAGAGATTATAACTTCTTCATTGTATGTAAACCAATAATTATCACCAGCAAAGACTTCCGGAATGACTCGGAGTTCAACGAACATCGTCCAAATATTGTCAACTTACAAGTGTCGCTGCTACAACAACAACACTTGGACGTTTCCAGAACCGACCCGAATCATACTCGGCTAAATATTGTCAGCTCAGCGACAGCTGTACCACAACTGACAGCTTTAACACTCGGTAGTTCTTTCCCAAGGAAAGAGCAGTCGAACTGCTTTGTTCTAACTTCACCTTGAAGAAGGAAGATAAACTTAATCTTGGCATCGTAGTCGATGGAGTCCAAATTTCGATTATGGAACCTCCAACGCACAGATTGCGAGGTAGAAACGAGGTCCTCAAACTACGAGGATACAAACCGAAGGCGTATAAGTAATATCATATGCGAACGACTAAAGGGAAGCAAGAGGTTGATCAACTTTGCGATCCGCCTAATAGTTATATCGGTGAAATACTTCATCATTGCGCTTAAGCCGAAATTTTTACCGGTGCAGACATTAGCACTTATTGGCGTTATAGTCGAAAATTCCGACTACGAACCATTCCCACACATGGACAATTAGCCGGCAAGTGGTCAGTGAATAGAGTAACGAGTTTAACGCCTCAAGTCCTGCATATTTCACAGACCAGCCCACCTACTTTGCTTAGACATATATGTATGTATGTAGATGTAAACTAGTTGGTTACCTACACGACAATTAGTCGATTTGTGGAACAACATGCTTAAAGTCTACTGGTATTTAATATATCATACTGTCGCTAATGAAGTCAGTCACTCTCTCCAACTTTGGTTAGTCCTTTGAATTTATGGACTCGTCCAGTATAAGAAGCGCAATTGTAAGCTTAACTAATGATTACAAATTTTACTGTTTTCCATGTTAAAACACCCTCTTGTATTAAATTCTTTTCATTGAAAGCATTTTTTACATTATTTCTACACATATTAGAAACATGTTTGGTATACCAATTTATCCGGCGGTGAAGTATTTAAAAATAAAATTCATTTTTTTATGACCACAATATAAAACGGAAATTAAAACTATAAACTCCTATACAAAAACAGTTTTGGATTTTATTTTGGTAGAGACTGTGTTGAAATACAATAACCAAATATAAGAGTGCAATAAATGCGGATATTAGTTTGTATATACGCATTCTCACACACTCGACCATATATACAGGAGTGACCCAGCAGTTCTCTATAATCATTTCGGATTAACTGTTTTAACTACAATATTTCCAATATTATCATACATTACTTTAAAGATAATTATTTTAAGGTCCAACAAGTAATGTGTAAAAGGGACTCATACGAATTCTCAAAACTGAAGGGACATGAAATAAACATTCAACTAGTGACGTATTAGTAATTTGTATTTTGCCTTTTAACAATGATTTAATGAAATTTTTGATATTAGGTTCTTTAACATAATATAAGTAGAAAGTCGCTAAAATACCTATAATATCAATAATATCACTTACCAATAGTAAAAAATAATATTGTTGAATGCTCCGCTATTGGTACATAACTCAAGCGAGCAATATCAATTTGTTTTTCGGTGGCTTCGGTTATAATCTGTTTCTCATTGATGTCATTGGCCAAGGCCTTTGATGAGCTTAGAATTTGTACAGCAGTTTCATCCTCTAAAATGTTTTCAGCTGACGAAAGTACTTCCAATATTTGATCTTCAGTTTCTTTGAGCATGCGCTTATTTTCTGCACCCTGTACAATAAGTGTATTCTTTTCAGCCTCCAAATCGGGTCGTTCTCTAGCTACCGTTATGCCCAATAGCTGATCTTGTAAACCTTGTGTGGTAATCATAAAATTAAGTAGCGTTACCTTAACCGCGACTTCTGGTAAATAGTGGGGATTGCGTAATTTCGTAGTCATATAGAATCTGCATATTAAAATTGAAGGTTCATTATTTCATCATTACTTCGTCAAAAAGTTTATTAACTTATACTTACTTAAAACTGTGATTATATTCTATAACCGAGTCGCCCAGTTTAATACATAGTGTACCGCCTTGCTTGAATAGTTGCTTAAGTAAAATCGATTCAAGTAATGGATCTAATTCTTCTCCTATATTCTCTAGAAGCACAGGCAAACCAAATTGTATAGCATTTTCTAGTACTCTGGTATAATCGGGTTGATTTAGACGTATTACACATAGACGATTATTCTTTTCAAGATTTTTAATCCATTTATTGGCTTGTCCTTGCGGATCTATCATAAGAGGCCAACGGCGAGCGTTTCTGAAATTAAAAAAAAAAAATGTAATAAAAACGTAACCCAAGATGGCTGAACAACGATCAAGCAGCCAAAAAAAGAATTCAATCAATGTAATCAATATCCAAAATTAAAATAGTCATAGTCTAATATAGTATCTATCTATCTATCTATCTTCTATCTATCTATCTTCTATCTATCTATCTATCTATCTATCTATCTATCTATCTATCTATCTATCTATCTATCTATCTATCTATCTTATCTATCTATCTATCTATCTATCTATCGATCTATCTATCTATCTATCTATCTATCTATCTATCTATCTATCTATCTATCTATCTATCTTATCTATCTATCTATCTAGCTATCTATCTATCTATCTATCTATCTATCTATCTATCTATCTATCTATCTATCTATCTATCTATCTATCTACTATCTATCTATCTATCTATCTATCTATCTATCTATCTATCTATCTATTCTATCTATCTATCTATCTATCTATCTATCTATCTACTCTATCTATCTATCTATCTATCTATCTATCTATCTATCTATCTATCTATCTATCTATCTATCTATCTATCTATCTATCTATCTATCTATCTATCTATCTATCTATCTATCTATCTATCTATCTATCTATCTATCTATCTATCTATCTATCTATCTATCTATCTATCTATCTATCTATCTATCTATCTATCTATCTATCTATCTATCTATCTATCTATCTATTCTACTACTATCTATCTATCTATCTATCTATCTATCTATCTATCTATCTATCTATCTATCTATCTATCTATCTATCTATCTATCTATCTATCTATCTATCTATCTATCTATCTATCTATCTATCTATCTATCTATCTATCTATCTATCTATCTATCTATCTATCTATCTATCTATCTATCTATCTATCTATCTATCTATCTATCTATCTATCTATCTATCTATCTATCTATCTATCTATCTATCTATCTATCTATCTATCTATCTATCTATCTATCTATCTATCTATCTATCTATCTATCTATCTATCTATCTATCTATCTATCTATCTATCTATCTATCTATCTATCTATCTATCTATCTATCTATCTATCTATCTATCTATCTATCTATCTTCTATCTATCTATCTATCTATCTATCTATCTATCTATCTATCTATCTATCTATCTATCTATCTATCTATCTATCTATCTATCTATCTATCTATCTATCTATCTATCTATCTATCTATCTATCTATCTATCTATCTATCTATCTATCTATCTATCTATCTATCTATCTATCTATCTATCTATCTATCTATCTATCTATCTATCTATCTATCTATCTATCTATCCTATCTATCTATCTATCTATCTATCTATCTATCTATCTATCTATCTATCTATCTATCTATCTATCTATCTATCTATCTATCTATCTATCTATCTATCTATCTATCTATCTATCTATCTATCCTATCTATCTATCTATCTATCTATCTATCTATCTATCTATCTATCTATCTATCTATCTATCTATCTATCTATCTATCTATCTATCTATCTATCTATCTATCTATCTATCTATCTATCTATCTATCTATCTATCTATCTATCTATCTATCTACTATCTATCTATCTATCTATCTATCTATCTATCTATCTATCTATCTATCTATCTATCTATCTATCTATCTATCTATCTATCTATCTATCTATCTATCTATCTATCTATCTATCTATCTATCTATCTATCTATCCTATCTATCTATCTATCTATCTATCTATCTATCTATCTATCTATCTATCTATCTATCTATCTATCTATCTATCTATCTATCTATCTATCTATCTATCTATCTATCTATCTATCTATCTATCTATCTATCTATCTATCTATCTATCTATCTATCTATCTATCTATCTATCTATCTATCTATCTATCTATCTATCTATCTATCTATCTATCTATCTATCTATCTATCTATCTATCTATCTATCTATCTATCTATCTATCTATCTATCTATCTATCTATCTATCTATCTATCTATCTATCTATCTATCTATCTATCTATCTATCTATCTATCTATCTATCTATCTATCTATCTATCTATCTATCTATCTATCTATCTATCTATCTATCTATCTATCTATCTATCTATCTATCTATCTATCTATCTATCTATCTATCTATCTCTATCTATATCTATCTATCTATCTCTATCTATCTATCTATCTATCTATCTATCTATCTATCTATCTATCTATCTATCTATCTATCTATCTATCTATCTATCTATCTATCTATCTATCTATCTATCTATCTATCTATCTATCTATCTATCTATCTATCTATCTATCTATCTATCTATCTATCTATCTATCCTATCTATCTATCTAATCTATCTATCTATCTATCTATCTATCTATCTATCTATCTATCTATCTATCTATCTATCTATCTATCTATCTATCTATCTATCTATCTATCTATCTATCTATCTATCTATCTATCTATCTTCTATCTATCTATCTATCTATCTATCTATCTACTATCTATCTATCTATCTATCTATCTATCTATCTATCATCTATATCTATCTTATCTATCTATCTATCTATCTATCTATCTATCTATCTATCTATCTATCTATCTTATCGATCCTATCTATCTATCTATCTATCTATCTATCTATCTATCTATCTATCTATCTATCTATCTATCTATCTATCTATCTATCTATCTATCTATCTATCTATCTATCTATCTTATCTATCTATCTATCTATCTATCTATCTATCTATCTTATCTATCTATCTACTATCTATCTATCTATCTATCTATCTATCTATCTATCTATCTATCTATCTATCTATCTATCTATCTATCTATCTATCTATCTATCTATCTATCTACATCTCTATCTATCTATCTATCTATCTATCTATCTATCTACTCTATCTATCTATCTATCTATCTATCTATCTATCTATCTATCTATCTATCTATCTATCTATCTATCTATCTATCTATCTCTATCTATCTATCTATCTATCTCTATCTATCTATCTATCTATCTATCTATCTATCTATCTATCTATCTATCTATCTATCTATCTATCTATCTATCTATCTATCTATCTATCTATCTATCTCTATCTATCTATCTATCTATCATCTATCTATCTATCTATCTATCTATCTATCTATCTATCTATCTATCTATCTATCTATCTATCTATCTATCTATCTATCTATCTATCTATCTATCTATCTATCTATCTATCTATCTATCTATCTATCTATCTATCTATCTATCTATCTATCTATCTATCTATCTACATATCTCTCAAAATAAATTAAGAAATTAAGTGCAACATAATAAATATTTACGCTTTGGGAACTTTCACTAAATTCCAACATAACAAAATTACAGTGTGTAGAAAGGAAATTACATAAAACGACATAAGGTATAAATCCATCAGCCAATTTAAATTAGTTACATTAAACAATAAATAAAAAGGAAAAAATAAAATTAAAGCAGCATTCATTTGCTGACAATAGCAACGTGGTGAGTTTCAACAAATTTGATGTGGCATAAATAAAACTTTGCAATAAACAGCAACAGCAGCACCAACAATAATTCCAATCAATATAAAAAACGATTACGGTAATTTGGTTCGACAAAAACATAATTTGTTCCGCATGCATTAGTAATGGGAAACCAAAGTAATAATAAATTATAGGATGTGCTTGCTCAGCGCAGCACACTACTTTATTGTAGAAACGCACCCTACCACTATGTAGAATTAACATTCAATCGAAAATCCTTACGGCCATGAGGAGATTACTGGGGCAAATGTAAAGTGAAGGAAAAAGAATGAATAAAATAAAAATGTTATTAAAAAGGAACTAATTTACTCGATATAATCCAAAGAAAATAACGCACATGTTACCTATACACACACGAACATGGGCTTATAAATTCCATTAGCAATTCCAAACGTAAGGACATGGTATTGTGTGAGTGTGTTTTGGGTTAAAGCCCCCATATGATAAATTCCCTAACAAATTTTCTACAAATAAATATATATACACACATATAACATTCATACATAAGTAAATACGAAGGCATCGTGAAAGTTCAACATAGGCATCGTCTAGTCATAGTCTAGTCATAGTCTAGTCATAGTCTAGTCATAGTCTAGTCATAGTAGTCATAGTCTAGTCATAGTCTAGTCATAGTCTAGGTCATAGTCTAGTCATAGTCTAGTCATAGTCTAGTCATAGTCTAGTCATAGTCTAGTCATAGTCTAGTCTAGCTAGTCATAGTCTAGTCTAGTCTATAGTCATAGTCTAGTCATAGTCTAGTCATAGTCTAGTCATAGTCTAGTCATAGTCTAGTCATAGTCTAGTATAGTCTAGTCATAGTAGTCATAGTTTAGTCATAGTCTAGTCATAGTCTAGTCATAGTCTAGTCATAGTCTAGTCATAGTCTAGTCATAGTCTAGTCATAGTCTAGTCATAGTCTAGTCATAGTCTAGTCATAGTCTAATACTAGTCTAGTTCATAGTCTAGTCATAGTCATAGTCTAGTCATAGTCTAGTCATAGTCTAGTCATAGTCTAGTCATAGTCTAGTCATAGTCTAGTCATAGTCTAGTCATAGTCTAGTCATAGTCTAGTCATAGTCTAGTCATAGTCTAGTCATAGTCTAGTCAAGTAGTCATAGTCTAGTCATAGTCTAGTCATAGTCTAGTCATAGTCTAGTCATAGTCTAGTCATAGTCTAGTCATAGTCTAGTCATAGTCTAGTCAGAGTCAGTCATAGTCAGTCATAGTCTAGTCATAGTCTAGTCATAGTCTAGTCATAGTCTAGTCATAGTCTAGTCATAGTCTAGTCATAGTCTAGTCATAGTCTAGTCATAGTCCTAGTCATAGTCTAGTCATAGTCCTAGTCATAGTCTAGTCATGCTAGTCATAGTCTAGTCATAGTCTAGTCATAGTCTAGTCAGTAGTCTAGTCATAGTCTAGTCATAGTCTAGTCATAGTCTAGTCATAGTCTAGTCAGTCTAGTCATAGTCTAGTCATTCTAGTCATAGTCTAGTCATAGTCTAGTCATAGTCTAGTCAGTCTAGTCATAGTCTAGTCGTAGTCTAGTCATAGTCTAGTCATAGTCGTCATAGTCTAGTCATAGTCTAGTCATAGTCTAGTCATAGTCTAGTCATAGTCTAGTCATAGTCTAGTCATAGTCTAGTCATAGTCTAGTCATAGTCTAGTCATAGTCTAGTCATAGTCTAGTCATAGTCTAGTCATAGTCTAGTCATAGTCTAGTCATAGTATAGTCATAGTCTAGTCTAGTCTAGTCATAGTCTAGTCATAGTCTAGTCATAGTCTAGTCATAGTCTAGTCATAGTCTAGTCATAGTCTAGTCATAGTCTAGTCATAGTCTAGTCATAGTCTAGTCATAGTCTAGTCATAGTCATAGTCTATAGTCTAGTCATAGTCTAGTCATAGTCTAGTCATAGTCAGTCTAGTCATGGTTTATTCATAAACAAATATGGAATGATATTTACTACACTTCACACTATAATTTCAGGCTAAAATCGTGGACCGAATGTTTAATACGAGACCAACGTTAAAGAATATTTTCTGCCACTTTGATCCTTCCGTTCGAGACCTAACGTGTTTTCAAGAAGCAGATGGGACCTGATCATATCTGAGGAAGGAACATAACTTAAATGAATACAAGGAAGAGGATTTCTTGCTGTGATTAAAATTACAAAATTCAAGAACTTCTAAAACTACCCACGCTCACACACATGACACAGCAACAAATAAAAAGAAGAAAATCATGATTAAATTGAAATTGAAATGAATTTAATCGTATCTACAGTAAACGACAGACAACAACCGATGCTGCTGATGAAAACGAATGAATGACTGAATGCATGACTGCATGCATAAATGAACGTTCTAATGAATGATAGACTGTTGGCCTGCCTGGCTGCGTGGTTGAATGAAAAATAAATGATGCTGTTCTGTGCGAATGTTTGTGTATTTATAAATTGAAAATTTTGATGGATGAATAAATATGTACGATGTATCAATTCATAACTCAAAGTAGGAGTTATGAATTGGTCGGTGGTTCTAATGAGAAATTGAACGAAATATGAACTATCGGTTTTACTGTTATTTTGTTTGTGTGTTGTTTCAATGCTGCTACACATACATAAGTTTTCTTGGTCATTTTCAAACTTTATTATTTGTTTTTAATTTTTTCTTTCATTTTGCACGCACATTTATTTACTTCAAATTGACACATACTAAATAGAAACACTGAGACAAATTTTAGGTCTTAAATCGATTACGGGCATCGTAGTACGTATCATAGAGCTAATTCCCTATTATGAAAGTAATATTTGTTAAAACTGAATATTATTAATACCTTTATGTTCACCAATTATAAAATTCTGGGTCCTTATAATATTTTACATAGTTGGATCTAGCCATACCTATTCGTATACACATATGTATGTTGAAATCTCTATAGGGTCAGAACAGAAGCAGATATGTAAATCATGACTTGAAAATCATTTCGTTGTCAATGCATCCGTCAAAAGGGGTCCGAACAGAATCAACAAGGCAGCTAAAACAGAGTCCCAACAGAAACATATAGAAAGTCTGAAACTTTTAAATAAATATTTATATCGGGCAATATTTTTATCTTAAAACCCAGACTAGACTATAGACTATAGACTAGACTATAGACTAGACTATAGACTAGACTATAGACTAGACTATAGACTAGACTATAGACTAGACTATAGACTAGACTATAGACTAGACTATAGACTAGACTATAGACTAGACTATAGACTAGACTATAGACTAGACTATAGACTAGCTATAGACTAGACTATAGACTAGACTATAGACTAGGACTATAGACTAGACTATAGACTAGACTATAGACTAGACTATAGACTAGACTATAGACTAGACTATAGACTAGAACTATAGGACTAGACTATAGACTAGACTATAGACTAGACTATAGACTAGACTATAGACTAGACTCGACTATAGACTAGACTATAGACTAGACTATAGACTAGACTATAGACTAGACTATAGACTAGACTATAGAATCGACTATAGACTCGACTATAGACTAGACTATAGACTAGACTATAGACTAGACTATAGACTAGACTATAGACTAGACTATAGACTAGACTATAGACTAGACTATAGACTAGACTAAAGACTAGACTATAGACTAGACTATAGACTAGACTATACTAGACTATAGACTAGACTATAGACTAGACTATAGACTAGACTATAGACTAGACTATAGACTAGACTATAGACTAGACTATAGACTAGACTATAGACTAGACTATAGACTAGACTATAGACTAGACTATAGACTAGACTATAGACTAGACTATAGACTAGACTATAGACTAGACTATAGACTAGACTATAGACTAGACTATAGACTAGACTATAGACTAGACTATAGACTAGACTATAGACTAGACTATAGACTAGACTATAGACTAGACTATAGACTAGACTATAGACTAGACTATAGACTAGACTATAGACTAGACTATAGACTAGACTATAGACTAGACTATAGACTAGACTATAGACTAGACTATAGACTAGACTATAGACTAGACTATAGACTAGACTATAGACTAGACTAGACTAGACTATAGACTATACTTAGACTAGGCTATAGGCTAGAGTGTTTTACCAATAATCTTTCTGCAAGTGTCAGTGCACAATTTTATCAATTTTATTTTTTTGTCTGTTCTACAATCTGTCTCTTCATCACATGTGAATGTGTTCAATGAAAAATGGGAATTTTTAATAAAAGAAAATCCCTTAAAGTTATAGCAAACACCGATCACTGCACATGTGTACATTTACGACGATATCATTCCATGTATGTAACTCGCAGGAATTATAAGTCTCTCCAACCAATTGCAACAACATTCACATTTCATAAAGCGTAAAAGTAAAATTGCAAATTACAGCAGTAGTTGTGTAGTATATGTTGATGTTGGTACTCTGCCTTATTATACATTGTTTATATGAAACTGAAAATCATTGGTCGGCACACAGAGCACAGGAGAAACATTTTTGACATACAAAATTAAATATAACACGTTTTTTATAAAACTCTAAGACAAGTATTAAGAATGATTTTTTTAATTATTATCAGCTCCTGCTGGCTAGGAAAGCCTATCACTGTTTTCGATGTCTGTTTGTGTGGGTTGTATGTTTTAATAGCAAATGTGCTTTAATCTATCGTAGAACACATTAATCAATTTTTTTTGTTATTATTCCCAGTGTTGCCAACATTGGTCAAGCAAAACGCGCGCAAAAAAATTAAAAAGGGGTAAAAAAGCGTAATTTTCTAACTGAAAATGGGTAAAAAAGCACTAACGTTTTTTAGTCAAATATTGTTTATTTTAATAAAAATTGCACATTATTTCGCTCATTTCCTACAAGACTCCAAAATTCGTTTTTTAGAACATTGACTACAAAACAAAACATGCGTCATACTAAAGTCTTTCATCTGTGTGAGTTAGATTTTTAGTAACGTAAGAACTAAAACTAATGTTTGACGAATATTAGATAAATAAGATGAGAAATTTTCAAATTCCTTGATTTGTTTAAAAGTTATTTTAAAAATAGTAAAATGTCATTAAACATTCAAACTGACAGGCACACTACCAACTGGCGAACCGATGTAACCACACCCAAATTGTAAAATTGTGTGAAATATATTTTTTTTGCAAAATCTATATATATTATTTTTAAGTTTATATATCGATACCCATAAAATTTTGTACATAGATTTTGTTTTGTTGGTCAGTTATATCGTCATAAAATTCGGAATAAAGAATTATAATAAAAATCTTTTTATTGCGAGTACAACGATGAAGTAATCATGGAGGCTTTATATATTAGGGATAGGTTCAATTGTGTAAAAAAATTGTATAAAACTTATTTTTTGTCAATTTTCATCGCTGTACTCATATTTTTAAGGGGACCTTAATAGGGGGTAGGGTAGGTTACCGAAAAATCCGAATTAAATTCGGTAGGAAGATTACGTTTGTATAAAAGTTGTTTATTTCGAATTTCTCCGCTATACTCGTATTTTTAAGTCAGTAAAGAGCGTTAAAATCAATTTTTGAAGGTGACCATATGTGGGGGTAGGGTCAATTATGGACCGATTGCCGTAAAATTTGCTAGAGAGATTTTGGATTATATAAAACATATTTATGTCGAATATTTTTAAGTCGGTAATGAGTATTAATGTCATTTGGTAGAGAAATTTTGATGCATATAAAAGTTACTTATGTTGAATTTCAACGCTGCACTCATAGGGAGACCTTATTTGGGGTAAGGTCAGTTATGGACCAATTCCCATAAAATTTGGTAGAGACATTTTGCCTTATATAAAACTTATTTATGCCGAATTTCATCGCTATACTCGTATTTTTAAGTCAGTAATGACCGTTTAAATCATTTTCTGAAGGAGACCTTATATGGGGGTAGGCTCAATTATAGACCTATTTCTATAAAATTTAGTAGAGATTTTGGCTTATATAAAACTTACTTATGTTGAATTTCATCGCTATACTCGTATGGGGGTAGGGTCAATTTTGGACCGATTCCCATAAAATTTGGTACAGAGATTTTGACGCATATAAAACTTATTTATGCCAAATTTTATCGCTATACTCGTATGTTTAAAACAGTTGTGACTGTTAAAGCTGTTTTTCGGGGGGTCACTTGTATGGGGGATATGCGAAATTGCGGACCCATATTGCCCATTTGCCATACCAAACAAACCTTACCTATAAGAAATATTTGTGGAAAAATTTAACTCGCTTGCTCTTTCCGATCTAACCCTATCGTGCTTTCAACAGACAGACGGACGGACAGATGAACAGACGGATGGACATGGTTAGATCGGCTTAGAATTTAATAAGGACCCAAAATATATATACTTTTGTGGGTTTACGACCAATATTTCGATGTGTTACAAACGGAGTGACAAAATCAATATACCCCACTCATCTTTTTTGATGGTGGGTATAAAAAGCACTAAATGCACTGTCATAAAATTAGAAAGCACCACTGTAGTGCCTTTTTGAAAAAAGGCACCATGAGCAAAATTTTCCGCGTTTGGCACACCAAAAGGCACCGCAAATAGTGCTAAAAGCACTAAGTTGGCAACACTGATTATTCCTGTTTATACGTTATCCTGATATGTGTATATGTATGTATGTATGTCTGTTTGTGATTGTTCGCTATAAATGCTTTAAGGCTGCTGCGACTAATGACTGTGTTATGGTGGAAGGTAGTTTGCCGTTGTGATGGCAATAGAGTAGTCATTGTTGACGTTGAGGTTGGATGTGGAACAAAAAAAACATAGTACAACAAATAACTGTATTTACCACCTTACGGGAAAATTGGTACAGCACAACAGATGCGTTCTCTTCATTTATTTCATTTTTTTTTTTTTTTTGCCTTTTTGTGTATTTGCCAGAATTATAGTGGCGTAACCCAGTAAACCAATTAGGAGAAAGTTAAATAATTGAAAATAAATTATAAAAGATACTTAGCTATGGTCGTTGGCTATTAAAGGCACTCTTTTGATAGTCATATTTTTTCTGTGGGATAGTTGGGCTAGCTTAATGAAGCAGTCGACTCACTTGGGTTCATGAGCTGGTCCCAATGTGTTACCCATCCCTAGGACGTACATGTCAGTATTCGATATGGAATCGAACCATTCTCAGGCCGATCTAGCAACACTGATACTAGGTACCTATTATAATAATTGCTACCAACAAACGAATCCTCTCTCCCGAAATCAAGCAATCAGGGATGACTGCATAGTCCTATAGAATGAATATAATTTTTATTATAAATTGTGTATTGGGTTTTAGTAAACGCATTTTCTACATATCTGGTATGCGAGAAGGTCTGTAATGTGCGTATATGTTTTTGTTCGTAATGGTACGTGGGCATTACAAACAAATTTTAATGCTTCCAGCGATCTATGTTTGTCCGCTTGTATGTATTATTTAACGCTCACCCCATACGCACTAACGCTTCTAAAGGTTATACCTTGAAGCAAAATACAAGGAAAAAGTCATATTGAAAACATAAAACATTATGTCGCAGCGATTAAGCGGATTTAGATATGTTGAATAGATGTAGACCTATTCTAGGTAGGCGATACGATCACTTTATGTAAAAAGGTTAAAATTGATTAGATCCGATTTTAGTCAATATTGTGTTAAAGAGATAGAAGACTTCAGAAAAATATTAATGAGAGTATCAAAATTGTTTAATGCGAGAGCACTCCCTAAAGTTAAACTCCTCGGAAACCCAATATGTAAACCACAACTAATAATTGTCGCTTTAACGCCGCTTATGTGTTTCAACACATAATCGTTTAATTTAAAAAGTTTGAGTGTGCGTTTGTATAAAAATAACAAAAAATATATAATAATAGTAGAAAATGTAAAAGTCACCCTTCTATTAAACGAATTTCACTAACAGGCATCAGCAGCTCTACACAAACACACACACAGCATCCGTTTTCTTTAATTTCGTTTTTCATCTTTTCTTCCTGTGTTCAATTCAATATCAAACGAACAACAACATCAGATGTATGAAATTTCAAACATATATTTGATATTTTAGCTCAAACTACTCTTACACTTCCCACCTATCTACCACCATTCCTAACATACCCACCGCCTACACCCCCTTTTAAATGTTGGCGTAACATATAAAAGTGACATTTAATATAACAAACCAGTGAACATTTTCTGGCGAATATGCACATCTATGAAAAAATAAAAGTAAAATTATATGAAAACTAAAAGAGATAGAGTGATCACTTATATACTTATCAGACCAAAAATAGATTTTTTGAGTGAAAACATTAAAATCTATTGATTTTGGAGTTATAAGAGATAGAGCCTAAATAGTGAAACTCTATGGTCACTTATATTACTCACTAAGAATCAATTTCATAAATGAAAACATAAAAGTCCATTTATCTAAGAAACTATAAGAGATAGAGCCAAAACAGTGAAAATCTGTGATCACTTTTATTTCTAACCAAAAATAGATTTATTGAGTGAATATATAAAAGTTCATTTATCTTAGAAACTATAAGAGATAGAGCTAAAACGATCACTTATATTTCTACCCAATCGATTTATTGAGTGAAAACATAAAAGTCCATTTATGTTGGAAACTATAACAGATAGAGCCAAAACAGTGAAAATCAGTGATCACTTATATTTCTAACCAAAAATCGATTTATTGAGTGAAAACATAAAATTCCATTTATCTTGGAAACTATAAGAGATAGAGCCAAAACAGTGAAAATCTGTGATCACTTATATTTCTAACCAAAAATCGGTTTATTGAATGAAAACATAAAAGTCTATTTATCTTGGAAACTATAAGAGATAGAGCCAAAACAGTGAAAATCTGTGATCGCTTATATTTCTACCCAAAAATCGGTTTATTGAATGAAAACATAAAAGTCCATTTATCTTGGAAACTATAAGAGATAGAGCCAAAACAGTGAAAATCTGTGATGACTTATATTTCTTACCAAAAATCGATTTATTGAGTGAAAACATAAAAGTCCATTTATCTTGGAAACTATAAGAGATGGAGCCAAAACAGTGAAAATCTTGGAAACTATAAGAGATAGAGCCAAAACAGTGAAAATCTGTGATCACTTATATTTCTAGCCGAAAATCGATTTACTGAGTGAAAACATAAAAGTCCATTTATCTTGGAAACTATAAGAGATAGAGCCAAAACAGTGAAAATCTGTGATCACTTATATTTCTAACCGAAAATCGATTTATTGAGTGAAAACATAAAAGTCCATTTATCTTGGAAACTATAAGAGATAGAGCCAAAACAGTGAAAATCTGTGATCACTTATATTTCTACCCAAAAATCGATTTATTGAGTGAAAACAGTGGAAATCTGTGATCACTTTTATTTCTCACAAAAAGTTGATTTGTTGAGTGAAAACATAAAAGTCCATTTATCTTGGAAACTATAAGATATAGGGCCAAAACAGTGAAAATCTGTGATCACTTATATTTCGAACCAAAAATCGATTTATTGAGTGAAAACATAAAATTCCATTTATCTTGGAAACTATAAGAGATAGAGCCAAAACAGTGAAAATCTGTGATCACTTATATTTCTCACAAAAAGTCGATTTATTGAGTGAAAACGTAAAAGTCCATTTATCTTGGAAACTATAAGAGATAGAGCCAAAACAGTAAAAATCTGTTATCACTTATATTTCTAACCAAAAATCAATTTATTGAGTGAAAACATAAAAGTCCATTTATCTTGGAAACTATAAGAGATAGGGCCAAAACAATGAAAATCTGTGATCACTTTTACCCCCTTATTCAGTATCTCGGACGGAAATGTTATTTATAAAATTTGTATGAAAATTACTCAATTTTTAAATATTTTTTGAGTGCTTTTCATACAAAATTTGAAAATAAAATTTCCGTCCGAGATAGTAAATATCTTACTTAATTCTAACCAAGAATCGATTTGTTAAGTGAAAACATAAAAGTGCATTTATCTTGGAAACTATAAGATATAGGGCCAAAACAGTGAAAATCTGTGATCACTTATATTTCTAACCAAAAATCGATTGTTTGAGTGAAAACATAAAAGTGCATTTATCTTGGAAACTATAAGAGATAGGGCCAAAACAGTGAAAATCTGTGATCACTTATATTTCTCACAAAAAGTCCATTTATTGAGTGAAAACATAAAAGTACATTTATCTCGGAAACTATAAGAGATAGGGCCAAAACAGTGAAAATCTGTGATCACTTATATTTCTAACCAAAAATCGATTTATTGAGTGAAAACATAAAAGTCCATTTATCTTGGAAACTATAAGAGATAGAGCCAAAACAGTGAAAATCTGTGATCACTTATATTTCTAACCAAAAATCGATTTATTGAGTGAAAACATAAAAGTCCATTTATCTTGGAAACTTTTAGAGATAGGGCCAAAACTGTGAAAATCTGTGATCACTTATATTTCTAACCAAAAATCGATTTATTGAGTGCAAACATAAAAGTCCATTTATCTTGGAAACTATAAGAGATAGAGCCAAAACAGTGAAAATCTGTGACCACTTATCAATTATTTGATAATTTATTGAGTGAAAACATAAAAGTCCATTTATCTCGGAAACTATTAGAGGTAGGACCAAAACAGTGAAAGTCCATTTATCCATTTATCTTGGAAACTATAAGAGATAGGGCCAAAACAGTGAAAATCTGTGATCACTTATATTTCTAACCAAAAATCGATTTACTGAGTGCAAACCAAAAATCAATTTATTGAGTGAAAACATAAAAGTCCATTTATCTTGGAAACTATAAGAGATAGGACCAAAACAGTGAAATTCTGTGATCACTTATATTTCTGCCCAAAAATCGATTTATTGAGTGAAAACATAAAAGTCCATTTATCTTGGAAACTATAAGAGATAGAGCCAAAACAGTGAAAATCTGTGATCACTTATATTTCTTACCAAAAATCGATTTATTGAGTGAAAACATAAAAGTCCATTTATCTTGGAAATTATAAGAGATAGAGCCAAAACAGTGAAAATCTGTGATCACTTATATTTCTAACCAAAAATCGATTTATTGAGTGAAAACATAAAAGTCCATTTATCTTGGAAACTATAAGAGATAGAGCCAAAACAGTTAAAATCTGTGATCACTTATATTTGTAACCAAAAAACGATTTATTGAGTGAAAACATAAAAGTCCATTTATCTTGGAAACTATAAGAGATAGGGCCAAAACAGTGAAAATCTGTGATCACTTATATTTCTAACCAAAAATCGATTTATTGAGTGAAAACATAAAAGTCCATTTATCTCGGAAACTATTAGAGGTAGGACCAAAACAGTGAAAGTCCATTTATCCATTTATCTTGGAAACTATAAGAGATAGGGCCAAAACAGTGAAAATCTGTGATCACTTATTTATCTTGGAAACTATAAGAGATAGGGCCAAAACAGTGAAAATCTGTGATCACTTATATTTCTAACCAAAAATCGATTTATTGAGTGAAAACATAAAAGTCCATTTATCTTGGAAACTATAAGAGTTAGGGCCAAAACAGTGAAAATCTGTGACCACTTATATTTCTAACTAAAAATCGATTTATTGAGTGAAAATATAAAAGTCCATTTATCTTGGAAACTATAAGAGATAGGGCCAAAACAGTGAAAATCTGTGATCACTTATATTTCTAACCAAAAATCGATTTATTGAGTGCAAACATTAAAGTCCATTTATCTTGGAAACTATTAGAGGTAGAGCCAAAACAGTGAAAATCTGTGATCACTTATATTTCTAACCAAAAATCGATTTATTGAGTGAAAACATAAAAGTCCATTTATCTTGGAAACTATAAGAGATAGGGCCAAAACAGTGAAAATCTGTGATCACTTATATTTCTAACCAAAAATCGATTTATTGAGTTTCCAAGATCACTTATTTATCTTGGAAACTATAAGAGATAGGGCCAAAACGGTGAAAATCTGTGATCACTTATATTTCTAACCAAAAATCGATTTATTGAGTGAAAACATAAAAGTCCATTTATCTTGGAAACTATAAGAGATAGAGCCAAAACAGTGAAAATCTGTGATCACTTATATTTCTAACCAAAAATCGATTTATTGAGTGCAAACATAAAAGTCCATTTATCTTGGAGGTAGAGCCAAAACAGTGAAAATCTGTGATCACTTATATTTCTAACCAAAAATCGATTTATTGAGTGAAAACATAAAAGTCCATTTATCTTGGAAACTATAAGAGTTAGGGCCAAAACAGTTAAAATCTGTGATCACTTATATTTCTAACCAAAAATCGATTTATTGAGTGAAAACATAAAAGTCCATTTATCTTGGAAGAGATAGGGCCAAAACAGTGAAAATCTGTGATAACTTATATTTCTAACCAAAAATCGATTTGTTGAGTGAAAACATAAAAGTCCATTTATCTTGGAAACTATAAGAGATAGAGCCAAAACAGTGAAAATCTGTGATCACTTATATTTCTAACCAAAAATCAATTTATTGAGTGAAAACATAAAAGTCCATTTATCTAAGAAACTATAAGAGAGAGGGCCAAAACAGTGAAAATCTGTGATCACTTATATTTCTAACCAAAAATCGATTTATTGAGTGAAAACATAAAAGTCCATTTATCTCGGAAACTATTAGAGGTAGGACCAAAACAGTGAAAGTCCATTTATCCATTTATCTTGGAAACTGTAAGAGATAGGGCCAAAACAGTGAAAATCTGTGATCACTTATATTTCTAACCAAAAATCGATTTACTGAGTGCAAACCAAAAATCAATTTATTGAGTGAAAACATAAAAGTCCATTTATCTTGGAAACTATAAGAGATAGGACCAAAACAGTGAAAATCTGTGATCACTTATATTTCTGCCCAAAAATCGATTTATTGAGTGAAAACATAAAAGTCCATTTATCTTGGAAACTATAAGAGATAGGGCCAAAACAGTGAAAATCTGTGATCACTTATATTTCTTACCAAAAATCGATTTACTGAGTGCAAACCAAAAATCAATTTATTGAGTGAAAACATAAAAGTCCATTTATCTTGGAAACTATAAGAGATAGGACCAAAACAGTGAAAATCTGTGATCACTTATATTTCTGCCCAAAAATCGATTTATTGAGTGAAAACATAAAAGTCCATTTATATTGGAAACTATAAGAGATAGAGCCAAAACAGTGAAAATCTGTGATCACTTATATTTCTTACCAAAAATCGATTTATTGAGTGAAAACATAAAAGTCCATTTATCTTGGAAATTATAAGAGATAGAGCCAAAACAGTGAAAATCTGTGATCACTTATATTTCTAACCAAAAATCGATTTATTGAGTGAAAACATAAAAGTCCATTTATCTTGGAAACTATAAGAGATAGAGCCAAAACAGTTAAAATCTGTGATCACTTATATTTGTAACCAAAAAACGATTTATTGAGTGAAAACATAAAAGTCCATTTATCTTGGAAACTATAAGAGATAGGGCCAAAACAGTGAAAATCTGTGATCACTTATATTTCTAACCAAAAATCGATTTATTGAGTGAAAACATAAAAGTCCATTTATCTCGGATACTATTAGAGGTAGGACCAAAACAGTGAAAGTCCATTTATCCATTTATCTTGGAAACTATAAGAGATAGGGCCAAAACAGTGAAAATCTGTGATCACTTATTTATCTTGGAAACTATAAGAGATAGGGCCAAAACAGTGAAAATCTGTGATCACTTATATTTCTAACCAAAAATCGATTTATTGAGTGAAAACATAAAAGTCCATTTATCTTGGAAACTATAAGAGTTAGGGCCAAAACAGTGAAAATCTGTGACCACTTATATTTCTAACTAAAAATCGATTTATTGGGTGAAAATATAAAAGTCCATTTATCTTGGAAACTATAAGAGATAGGGACAAAACAGTGAAAATCTGTGACCACTTATATTTCTAACTAAAAATCGATTTATTGAGTGAAAACATAAAAGTCCATTTATCTTGGAAACTATAAGAGATAGAGCCAAAACAGTGAAAATCTGTGATCACTTATATTTCTAACCAAAAATCAATTTATTGAGTGAAAACATAAAAGTCCATTTATCTAAGAAACTATAAGAGAGAGGGCCAAAACAGTGAAAATCTGTGATCACTTATATTTCTAACCAAAAATCGATTTATTGAGTTTCCAAGATCACTTATTTATCTTGGAAACTATAAGAGATAGGGCCAAAACGGTGAAAATCTGTGATCACTTATATTTCTAACCAAAAATCGATTTATTGAGTGAAAACATAAAAGTCCATTTATCTTGGAAACTATAAGAGATAGAGCCAAAACAGTGAAAATCTGTGATCACTTATATTTCTAACCAAAAATCGATTTATTGAGTGCAAACATAAAAGTCCATTTATCTTGGAAACTATTAGAGGTAGAGCCAAAACAGTGAAAATCTGTGATCACTTATATTTCTAACCAAAAATCGATTTATTGAGTGAAAACATAAAAGTTCATTTATCTTGGAAACTATAAGAGTTAGGGCCAAAACAGTTAAAATCTGTGATCACTTATATTTCTAACCAAAAATCGATTTATTGAGTGAAAACATAAAAGTCCATTTATCTTGGAAGAGATAGGGCCAAAACAGTGAAAATCTGTGATAACTTATATTTCTAACCAAAAATCGATTTGTTGAGTGAAAACATAAAAGTCCATTTATCTTGGAAACTATAAGAGATAGAGCCAAAACAGTGAAAATCTGTGATCACTTATATTTCTAACCAAAAATCAATTTATTGAGTGAAAACATAAAAGTCCATTTATCTAAGAAACTATAAGAGAGAGGGCCAAAACAGTGAAAATCTGTGATCACTTATATTTCTAACCAAAAATCGATTTATTGAGTGAAAACATAAAAGTCCATTTATCTCGGAAACTATTAGAGGTAGGACCAAAACAGTGAAAGTCCATTTATCCATTTATCTTGGAAACTGTAAGAGATAGGGCCAAAACAGTGAAAATCTGTGATCACTTATATTTCTAACCAAAAATCGATTTACTGAGTGCAAACCAAAAATCAATTTATTGAGTGAAAACATAAAAGTCCATTTATCATGGAAACTATAAGAGATAGGACCAAAACAGTGAAAATCTGTGATCACTTATATTTCTGCCCAAAAATCGATTTATTGAGTGAAAACATAAAAGTCCATTTATCTTGGAAACTATAAGAGATAGAGCCAAAACAGTGAAAATTTGTGATCACTTATATTTCTTACCAAAAATCGATTTATTGAGTGAAAACATAAAAGTCCATTTATCTTGGAAACTATTAGAGATAGAGCCAAAACAGTGAAAATCTGTGATCACTTATATTTCTAACCAAAAATCGATTTATTGAGTGAAAACATAAAAGTCCATTTATCTTGGAAACTATAAGAGTTAGGGCCAAAACAGTGAAAATCTGTGACCAAAAATCGATTTATTGAGTGAAAACATAAAAGTCCATTTATCTTGGAAACTATAAGAGATAGGGCCAAAACAGTGAAAATCTGTGATCACTTATATTTCTAACCAAAAATCGATTTATTGAGTGAAAACATAAAAGTCCATTTATCTTGGAAACTATAAGAGTTAGGGCCAAAACAGTGAAAATCTGTGATCACTTATATTTCTAACCAAAAATCGATTTATTGAGTGAAAACATAAAAGTCCATTTATCTTGGAAACTATAAGAGTTAGGGCCAAAACAGTGAAAATCTGTGACCACTTATATTTCTAACCAAAAATCGATTTATTGAGTGAAAACATAAAAGTCCATTTATCTTGGAAACTATAAGAGATAGGGCCAAAACAGTGAAAATCTGTGATCACTTATATTTCTAACCAAAAATCGATTTATTGAGTGAAAACATAAAAGTCCATTTATCTTGGAAACTATAAGAGATAGAGCCAAAACTGTGAAAATCTGTGATCACTTATATTTCTAACCAAAAATCGATTTATTGAGTGAAAACATAAAAGTCCATTTATCTTGGAAACTATAAGAGATAGGGCCAAAACTGTGAAAATCTGTGATCACTTATATTTCTAACCAAAAATCGATTTATTGAGTGAAAACATAAAAGTCCATTTATCTTGGAAACTATAAGAGATAGGGCCAAAACAGTGAAAATCTGTGATCACTTATATTTCTAACCAAAAATCGATTTATTGAGTGAAAACATAAAAGTCCATTTATCTTGGAAATTATTAGAGGTAGAGCCAAAACGGTGAAAATATGTGATCACTTATATTTCTAACCAAAAATCGATTTATTGAGTGCAAACATAAAAGTCCATTTATCTTGGAAACTATTAGAGGTAGAGCCAAAACAGTGAAAATCTGTGATCACTTATATTTCTAACCAAAAATCGATTTATTGAGTGAAAACATAAAAGTCCATTTATCTTGGAAACTATAAGAGCTAGGGCCAAAACAGTGAAAATCTGTGATCTCTTATATTTCTAACCAAAAATCGATTTATTGAGTGAAAACATAAAAGTCCATTTATCTTGGAAACTATAAGAGTTAGGGCCAAAACAGTGAAAATCTGTGATCACTTATATTTCTAACCAAAAATCGATTTGTTGAGTGAAAACATAAAAGTCCATTTATCTTGGAAACTACAAGAGATAGGACCAAAACAGTGAAAATCTGTGATCACTTATATTTCTGCCCAAAAATCGATTTATTGAGTGAAAACATAAAAGTCCATTTATCTTGGAAACTATAAGAGATAGGGCCAAAACAGTGAAAATCTGTGATCACTTATATTTCTTACCAAAATTGGTTTATTGAGTGAAAACATAAAAGTCCATTTATCTTGGAAACTATAAGAGATAGAGCCAAAACTGTGAAAATCTGTGATCACTTATATTTCTAACCAAAAATCGATTTATTGAGTGAAAACATAAAAGTCCATTTATCTTGGAAACTATAAGAGATAGAGCCAAAACAGTGAAAATCTGTGATCACTTATATTTCTAACCAAAAATCGATTTATTGAGTGAAAACATAAAAGTCCATTTATCTTGGAAACTATAAGAGATAGGGCCAAAACAGTGAAAATCTGTGATCACTTATATTTCTAACCAAAAATCGAGTTATTGAGTGAAAACATAAAAGTCCATTTATCTTGGAAACTATAAGAGTTAGGGCCAAAACAGTGAAAATCTGTGATCACTTATATTTCTAACCAAAAATCGATTTATTGAGTGAAAACATAAAAGTCCATTTATCTTGGAAACTATAAGAGATAGAGCCAAAACAGTGAAAATCTGTAATCACTTATATTTCTAACCAAAAATCGATTTATTGAGTGAAAACATAAAAGTCCATTTATCTTGGAAACTATAAGAGATAGAGCCAAAACAGTGAAAATCTGTGATCACTTATATTTCTAACCAAAAATCAATTTATTGAGTGAAAACATAAAAGTCCATTTATTTTGGAAACTATAAGAGATAGGGCCAAAACAGTGAAAATCTGTGATCACTTATATTTCTAACCAAAAATCGATTTATTGAGTGCAAACATAAAAGTCCATTTATCTTGGAAACTATAAGAGTTAGGGCCAAAACAGTGAAAATCTGTGATCACTTATATTTCTAACCAAAAATCGATTTATTGAGTGAAAACATAAAAGTCCATTTATCTTGGAAACTATTAGAGGTAGAGCCAAAACAGTGAAAATATGTGATCACTTATATTTCTAACCAAAATTCGATTTATTGAGTGAAAACATAAAAGTCCATTTATCTTGGAAACTATAAGAGTTAGGGCCAAAACAGTGAAAATCTGTGATCACTTATATTTCTAACCAAAAATCGATTTATTGAGTGAAAACATAAAAGTCCATTTATCTTGGAAACTATAAGAGGTAGAGCCAAAACAGTGCAAATCTGTAATCACTTATATTTCTAACCAAAAATCGATTTATTGAGTGAAAACATAAAAGTATCTTAGAAACTATAAGAGATAGGGCCAAAACAGTGAAAATCTGTGATCACTTATATTTCTAACCAAAAACAGTGAAAGTCTGTGATCACTTATATTTCTAACCAAAAATCGATTTATTGAGTGAAAACATAAAAGTCCATTTATCTTGGAAACTGTAAGAGATAGAGCCAAAACAGTGAAAATCTGTGATCACTTATATTTCTAACCAAAAATCAATTTATTGAGTGAAAACATAAAAGTCCATTTATCTTGGAAATTTTAAGAGATAGGGCCAAAACAGTGAAAATCTGTGATCACTTATATTTCTAACCAAAAATCGATTTATTGAGTGCAAACATAAAAGTCCATTTATCTTGGAAACTATAAGAGTTAGGGCCAAAACAGTGAAAATCTGTGATCACTTATATTTCTAACCAAAAATCGATTTATTGAGTGAAAACATAAAAGTCCATTTATCTTGGAAACTATTAGAGGTAGAGCCAAAACAGTGAAAATCTGTGATCACTTATATTTTAACCAAAAATCGATTTATTGAGTGAAAACATAAAAGTCCATTTATCTTGGAAACTATAAGAGTTAGGGCCAAAACAGTGAAAATCTGTGACCACTTATATTTCTAACTAAAAATCGATTTATTGAGTGAAAATATAAAAGTCCATTTATCTTGGAAACTATAAGAGATAGGGCCAAAACAGTGCAAATCTGTGATCACTTATATTTCTAACCAAAAATCGATTTATTGAGTGTAAACATTAAAGTCCATTTATCTTGGAAACTATTAGAGGTAGAGCCAAAACAGTGAAAATCTGTGATCACTTATATTTCTAACCAAAAATCGATTTATTGAGTGAAAACATAAAAGTCCATTTATCTTGGAAACTATAAGAGATAGGGCCAAAACAGTGAAAATCTGTGATCACTTATATTTCTAACCAAAAATCAATTTATTGAGTGCAAACATAAAAGTCCATTTATCTTGGAAACTATAAGAGATAGGGCCAAAACAGTGAAAATCTGTGACCACTTATATTTCTAACCAAAAATCGATTTATTGAGTGAAAACATAAAAGTCCATTTATCTTAGAAACTATAAGAGATAGGGCCAAAACAGTGAAAATCTGTGATTACTTATATTTCTAACCAAAAATCGATTTGTTGAGTGAAAACATAAAAGTCCATTTATCTTGGAAACTATAAGAGATAGAGCCAAAACAGTGAAAATCTGTGATCACTTATAAAAGTGATAAAAGTGATAATATAAAAGTCCATTTATCTTGGAAACTATAAGAGTTAGGGCCAAAACAGTGAAAATCTGTGATCACTTATATTTCTAACCAAAATTCGATTTATTGAGTGCAAACATAAAAGTCCATTTATCTTGGAAACTATAAGAGTTAGGGCCAAAACAGTGAAAATCTGTGATCACTTATATTTCTAACCAAAAATCGATTTATTGAGTGAAAACATAAAAGTCCATTTATCTTGGAAACTATTAGAGGTAGAGCCAAAACAGTGAAAATATGTGATCACTTATATTTCTAACCAAAATTCGATTTATTGAGTGAAAACATAAAAGTCCATTTATCTTGGAAACTATAAGAGTTAGGGCCAAAACAGTGAAAATCTGTGATCACTTATATTTCTAACCAAAAATCGATTTATTGAGTGCAAACATAAAAGTCCATTTATCTTGGAAACTATAAGAGATAGGGCCAAAACAGTGAAAATCTGTGATTACTTATATTTCTAACCAAAAATCGATTTGTTGAGTGAAAACATATAAGTCCATTTATCTTGGAAACTATAAGAGATAGAGCCAAAACAGTGAAAATCTGTGATTACTTATATTTCTAACCAAAAATCGATTTATTGAGTGAAAACATAAAAGTCCATTTATCTTGGAAACTATTAGAGGTAGAGCCAAAACAGTGAAAATATGTGATCACTTATATTTCTAACCAAAAATCGATTTATTGAGTGCAAACATAAAAGTCCATTTATCTTGGAAACTATAAGAGATAGGGCCAAAACAGTGAAAATCTGTGATTACTTATATTTCTAACCAAAAATCGATTTATTGAGTGAAAACATAAAAGTCCATTTATCTTGGAAACTATTAGAGGTAGAGCCAAAACAGTGAAAATATGTGATCACTTATATTTCTAACCAAAAATCGATTTATTGAGTGCAAACATAAAAGTCCATTTATCTTGGAAACTATAAGAGATAGGGCCAAAACAGTGAAAATCTGTGATTACTTATATTTCTAACCAAAAATCGATTTGTTGAGTGAAAACATAAAAGTCCATTTATCTTGGAAACTGTAAGAGATAGAGCCAAAACAGTGAAAATCTGTGATCACTTATATTTCTAACCAAAAATCAATTTATTGAGTGAAAACATAAAAGTCCATTTATCTTGGAAACTATAAGAGATAGGGCCAAAACAGTGAAAATCTGTAATCACTTATATTTCTAACCAAAAATCGATTTATTGAGTGAAAACATAAAAGTCCATTTATCTTGGAAACTATTAGAGGTAGAGCCAAAACAGTGAAAATCTGTGATCACTTATATTTCTAACCAAAAACAGTGAAAGTCTGTGATCACTTATATTTCTAACCAAAAATCGATTTATTGAGTGAAAACATAAAAGTCCATTTATCTTGGAAACTGTAAGAGATAGAGCCAAAACAGTGAAAATCTGTGATCACTTATATTTCTAACCAAAACCAAAACAGTGAAAATCTGTGATCACTTATATTTCTAACCAAAAATCGATTTATTGAGTGAAAACATAAAAGTCCACTTATCTTGGAAACTATTAGAGGTAGAGCCAAAACAGTGAAAATCTGTGATCACTTATATTTCTAACCAAAAATCGATTTATTGAGTGAAAACATAAAAGTCCATTTATCTTGGAAACTATAAGAGTTAGGGCCAAAACAGTGAAAATCTGTGACCACTTATATTTCTAACCAAAAATCGATTTATTGAGTGAAAACATAAAAGTCCATTTATCTTGGAAACTATAAGAGATAGGGCCAAAACAGTGAAAATCTGTGATCACTTATATTTCTAACCAAAAATCGATTTATTGAGTGAAAACATAAAAGTCCATTTATCTTGGAAACTATAAGAGATAGAGCCAAAACAGTGAAAATCTGTAATCACTTATATTTCTCACAAAAAAATCAATTTATTGAGTGAAAACATAAAAGTCCATTTATCTTGGAAACTATTAGAGGTAGAGCCAAAACAGTGAAAATCTGTGATCACTTATATTTCTAACCAAAAATCGATTTATTGAGTGAAAACATAAAAGTCCATTTATCTTGGAAACTATAAGAGATAGAGCCAAAACTGTGAAAATCTGTGATCACTTATATTTCTAACCAAAAATCGATTTATTGAGTGAAAACATAAAAGTCCATTTATATTGGAAACTATAAGAGATAGAGCCAAAACAGTGAAAATCTGTGATCACTTATATTTCTAACCAAAAATCGATTTATTGAGTGAAAACATAAAAGTCCATTTATCTTGGAAACTATAAGAGATAGGGCCAAAACAATGAAAATCTGTGACCACTTATATTTCTAACCAAAAATCGATTTATTGAGTGAAAACATAAAAGTCCATTTATCTTGGAAACTATAAAAGTTAGGGCCAAAACAGTGAAAATCTGTGATCACTTATATTTCTAACCAAAAATCGATTTATTGAGTGAAAACATAAAAGTCCATTTATCTTGGAAACTATTAGAGATAGAGCCAAAACAGTGAAAATCTGTGATCACTTATATTTCTAACCAAAAATCGATTTATTGAGTGAAAACATAAAAGTCCATTTATCTTGGAAACTATAAGAGTTAGGGCCAAAACAGTGAAAATCTGTGATCACTTATATTTCTAACCAAAAATCGATTTATTGAGTGAAAACATAAAAGTCCATTTATCTTGGAAACTATTAGAGGTAGAGCCAAAACAGTGAAAATCTGTGATCACTTATATTTCTAACCAAAAATCGATTTATTGAGTGAAAACATAAAAGTCCATTTATCTTGGAAACTATAAGAGTTAGGGCCAAAACAGTGAAAATCTGTGACCACTTATATTTCTAACCAAAAATCGATTTATTGAGTGAAAACATAAAAGCCCATTTATCTTGGAAACTATAAGAGATAGGGCCAAAACAGTGAAAATCTGTGATCACTTATATTTCTAACCAAAAATCGATTTATTGAGTGAAAACATAAAAGTCCATTTATCTTGGAAACTATAAGAGATAGAGCCAAAAGAGTGAAAATCTGTAATCACTTATATTTCTAACCAAAAATCGATTTATTGAGTGAAAACATAAAAGTCCATTTATCTTGGAAACTATTAGAGGTAGAGCCAAAACAGTGAAAATCTGTGATCACTTATATTTCTAACCAAAAATCGATTTATTGAGTGAAAACATAAAAGTCCATTTATCTTGGAAACTATTAGAGGTAGAGCCAAAACAGTGAAAATCTGTGATCACTTATATTTCTAACCAAAAATCGATTTATTGAGTGAAAACATAAAAGTCCATTTATCTTGGAAACTATAAGAGTTAGGGCCAAAACAGTGAAAATCTGTGACCACTTATATTTCTAACCAAAAATCGATTTATTGAGTGAAAACATAAAAGTCCATTTATCTTGGAAACTATAAGAGATAGGGCCAAAACAGTGAAAATCTGTGATCACTTATATTTCTAACCAAAAATCGATTTATTGAGTGAAAACATAAAAGTCCATTTATCTTAGAAACTATAAGAGATAGGGCCAAAACAGTGAAAATCTGTGATCACTTATATTTCTAACCAAAAACAGTGAAAATCTGTGATCACTTATATTTCTAACCAAAAATCGATTTATTGAGTGAAAACATAAAAGTCCATTTATCTTGGAAACTATAAGAGATAGGGCCAAAACAGTGAAAATCTGTGATTACTTATATTTCTAACCAAAAATCGATTTGTTGAGTGAAAACATAAAAGTCCATTTATCTTGGAAACTATAAGAGATAGAGCCAAAACAGTGAAAATCTGTGATCACTTATATTTCTAACCAAAAATCAATTTATTGAGTGAAAACATAAAAGTCCATTTATCTAAGAAACTATAAGAGAGAGGGCCAAAACAGTGAAAATCTGTGATATTTCTAACCAAAAATCGATTTATTGAGTGAAAACATAAAAGTCCATTTATATTGGAAACTATAAGAGTTAGGGCCAAAACAATGAAAACCTGTGACCACTTATATTTCTAACCAAAAATAGATTTATTGAGTGCAAACATAAAAGTCCATTTATCTAAGAAACTATAAGAGAGAGGGCCAAAACAGTGAAAATCTGTGATCACTTATATTTCTAACCAAAAATCGATTTATTGAGTGAAAACATAAAAGTCCATTTATCTTGGAAACTATAAGAGATAGGGCCAAAACAGTGAAAATCTGTGATCACTTATATTTCTAACCAAAAATCGATTTATTGAGTGCAAACATAAAAGTCCATTTATCTTGGAAACTATTAGAGGTAGAGCCAAAACAGTGAAAATCTCTGATCACTTATATTTCTAACCAAAAATCGATTTATTGAGTGAAAACATAAAAGTCCATTTATCTTGGAAACTATAAGAGATAGGGCCAAAACAGTGAAAATCTGTGACCACTTATATTTCTAACCAAAAATCGATTTATTGAGTGAAAACATAAAAGTCCATTTATCTTGGAAACTATAAGAGATAGGGCCAAAACAGTGAAAATCTGTGATCACTTATATTTCTAACCAAAAACAGTGCAAATCTGTGATCACTTATATTTCTAGCCAAAAATCGATTTATTGAGTGAAAACATAAAAGTCCATTTATCTTGGAAACTATAAGAGATAGGGCCAAAACAATGAAAATCTGTGATCACTTATATTTCTAACCAAAAATCGATTTGTTGAGTGAAAACATAAAAGTCTATTTATCTTGGAAACTATAAGAGATAGGGCCAAAACAGTGAAAATCTGTGATTACTTATATTTCTAACCAAAAATCGATTTGTTGAGTGAAAACATATAAGTCCATTTATCTTGGAAACTATAAGAGATAGAGCCAAAACAGTGAAAATCTGTGATTACTTATATTTCTAACCAAAAATCGATTTATTGAGTGAAAACATAAAAGTCCATTTATCTTGGAAACTATTAGAGGTAGAGCCAAAACAGTGAAAATATGTGATCACTTATATTTCTAACCAAAAATCGATTTATTGAGTGAAAACATAAAAGTCCATTTATCTTGGAAACTATTAGAGGTAGAGCCAAAACAGTGAAAATATGTGATCACTTATATTTCTAACCAAAAATCGATTTATTGAGTGCAAACATAAAAGTCCATTTATCTTGGAAACTATAAGAGATAGGGCCAAAACAGTGAAAATCTGTGATTACTTATATTTCTAACCAAAAATCGATTTATTGAGTGAAAACATAAAAGTCCATTTATCTTGGAAACTATTAGAGGTAGAGCCAAAACAGTGAAAATATGTGATCACTTATATTTCTAACCAAAAATCGATTTATTGAGTGCAAACATAAAAGTCCATTTATCTTGGAAACTATAAGAGATAGGGCCAAAACAGTGAAAATCTGTGATTACTTATATTTCTAACCAAAAATCGATTTGTTGAGTGAAAACATAAAAGTCCATTTATCTTGGAAACTGTAAGAGATAGAGCCAAAACAGTGAAAATCTGTGATCACTTATATTTCTAACCAAAAATCAATTTATTGAGTGAAAACATAAAAGTCCATTTATCTTGGAAACTATAAGAGATAGGGCCAAAACAGTGAAAATCTGTAATCACTTATATTTCTAACCAAAAATTTTTTTTTTTTTTTTTTTTCATTTTACTTATTATTTATTGAATCTTTCTTACATAGAAATTTACAATAAGTATTGAAATCTTAACCTAAACTATAACTAACGTCGTTATTGCCACTGCAATTTCAACAAAAGTTCTCGATAATTTGATTATCTGGCAAAATCCAATGTTTCCGTTCTTCTCAGTCGTCTATGACCCTCAAATGACAGCAACTCCCTGGCAAGGGGATTTGGGTGATCCATTAGTTTCGACAGGTAGGTTAAACAAGAGAGTTTGATCTCCTCGCGTATTATGGGGACATTGAGATCCCTATGAATATTACTATTGCGAATGTACCACGGGGCACCTGTTATTGACCTTAACAGTGCTGACTGCTTTCTTTGTAATTTTTCAACATTAGATGAGGAGGCTGTTCCCCACAGTTGAATGCCGTATAGCCATATCGGTTTTATAACTGTTTTGTACAAAAGCACTTTGTACTCCAAGTCTAGAGCAGACCGTGGTCCAATTAGCCAGTACAATTGAGCTGACTTTAATTTTATTTGTGTAACCTTGGCTTCAATGTGGTGAGTCCATGTTAAGCGGCGATCAAGGTGGATACCAAGATATCTCACATGGCTTTGTTCAGGAATTTTTATATTGTTTATCTGCACGGGAGGACAATTTTCCCTTCTTAAAGTAAATGTAACGTGAGTACATTTTGTAGCATTGACTTTTATTTTCCATTTGTCCAGCCATTTTTCCAATTCGCCGATGTGAAACTGGAGTTGTTCAGAAGCTATTGAAGGGTTTGCATGCATGCTTACAAAAGCGGTATCATCCGCAAATGTAGATGTGTGAGTCAGTGCGCTCGTTGGCATATCTGCAGTATATAAAATATATAGGAGCGGACCTAGAATACTCCCCTGGGGTACTCCAGCAGATATTTTTCGACGTGAAGAGATCACATCTTTAGATCTGATTTGAAAAGATCTTTCATATATGTAATTTTTAAGCAGTTTGTGAACATTCGCAGGTAGTAATGTGATAATTTTGTGTATTAGTCCATCGTGCCAGACTTTATCAAAAGCTTGAGAAATATCTATGAATAATGCAGAGCAATATTGCTTGCTCTCGAAGGCCTTCCGAATAAGAGTTGTTATTCGATGTACCTGTTCGATAGTGCTGTGCTTTCTTCTGAAACCAAACTGATGGCCAGGAATAATGCGATTATCGTTAAAGTGTACTAAAAGGCTTTCAAGCAATAACTTTTCAAAAAGTTTTGAGAATAAAGACAACAGGCTAATGGGACGGTATGATGTCACTTGAGTGACATCTTTCCCCGGTTTTGGTATCATAACAATCTCGGATACTTTCCATGAGTTAGGGAAGTATCCAATACGTAGCATCGAGTTAAAGATGAACAAAATAATTCTCAGTGCTGAATTGGGCAGGTTACTTATCATCGTGGTAGTAATTTTATCTATACCAGGTGATTTTCCTGCCTTTAGACCTTTGATTGTCATCTTCACGGTAGAGAACCGGAATTTTATTGGGTGTGGAACCACATTATTTATAATGTTAGCACTAATAGAAGAATCTGTATCATTTTGAGTAAACACATTCTCCAAGTGATTGGCGAATGCTTCAATTTTTTCTGACGTATTTCTTGCCCATTGACCATTCTGGAGGCGTATAGGTGACTCGTATGCAATAGGGCACTGCATATTTTTAACAGCTTTCCAGAGACTATATTCTGTTTTCTTAGTAGGGTCTAAGTTTTTGAGATAATTTCTCAGATTAGATTCCTTATTATCCTTTAAAGCGATGTGAAGTCTTCTTTGGCACTGATTAAGTTTAACCTTTATGTTTGGAGATCGTGATTGTTGCCATTGACGTCTGAGTGTTCTCTTTTCTTTAATAAGAGACTCAATGTTCCTAGGACATTTCGATTTTTTGAAGTCTCCCAAGGTGACTGGGGGTGTAGACACTTTGACAGCATCTTGTAAGATATCCGTAAATATATCGACAGCGAATTGTATTTCATGGTCATTCTTCAATGAAATGTTTTGTGGCAGGTGTGAGCTAACATACATTTTATACTTTAACCAGTTCGTTTTCTTGTTAGGGAAACAAGAACAATAGTTTTCCAATTTATTTGGGGTTTCTAATAACGTTAAAATTGTAGGCGAGTGGTCTGACGAGAGGTCCAATGAAGGGATCACTGAAATAAATTCTCGTTTTATATTTTTGATTACAGCAAAGTCAATTAGATCGGGAATCTTATTGAGGTCTGTAGGCCAATAGGTAGGTTGGCCACTAGATATGGCATCTAGTCTGTTGTACGATATTGCTTCTAGCAATTGTCTGCCTTTGGGAGTAATGAGGCGAGAGCCCCAAAATGTATGTTTTGCATTATAATCACCAGCTGCTATGAATCTTGGGCCAAGAGTTTTAAAGTATTCGAGAAACTGCTCTCGATTAACATTATACCTAGGAGGACAATATATTGAAGATATTGTAACTCGACTATCAGGTATATTTATAGAGGTGGCCTGGATATGGTCCTTTTTGTATTCTGGCATTGGGAAATGTCTAATATTTTTTCTCACTAAAATGGCTGTTCCACCAAGGGCTCTGCCACTTGGATGTTTTGTATCATAAGTGTAGTATCCATTAATTCTGAAACAATTCTTTAGGGTAAAGTGTGTTTCAGAGACGAGTAGTACGTCAATTTCCTGAAGTAGCAGGAATTGTTCTACTTCATTCTTGTGTTGGCTAAGGCCGTTAGCATTCCAAAAACAAATTCTTAGAGAATTCATTTTTTATTTAGCAGGATCTGCATGAGCATGCTTTGATTCTGCATTAATTGTTGAAACATATTTTGCATATTTGCCATGAAACTGTTCATGGTTTGAATTAGATTCTCAATAGAGCTTTGAGAATTTGTTTCGGGTGCAGGCACACCCTCTTTTAATGCATGTGCATATGAAAATAATGGGGCATTATTTTCATTGTTTGATTGCAAATTCTCATTATTCTTATTTGTAAGACTTCTATATTGGGCACTAGAAGTTTGATTTGCATTCATTTGGGTAACGGAACCCTCTTTTGTCGTATGGGCATACGATTTATTCTGATTGCTTTTATTTGTGATACTTCTATATTGAGCACTAGAAGTATTAGGAAGGCTTGGGAAGTTAGAAGCTTTATATTGAGCATATAAAGGTCTTCTGGCCTTATTTGATTGTTGGATGTGTAGATATACTGGACATCCGCGATAGTTAGCAGTGTGATTTTGACCACAGTTACTGCATTTTCTTTTATTGTTATCTGTTTTTGGGTAAGGACAATCTTGACTCTTATGGATGTCTCCGCATCTCACACAAACAGATGGTAATTTGCAGAAAGTTCTGGTGTGACCGAACTCTTGGCAATTTAGGCATTGAGGAGGACCTCTGCGCTTAATGGGTTCCTCTACAGTTATTTTGCGATTGAGAAGATATCTTAAACTGTATATTGGATGAGTATCACCCTTTTTTTTCAATTGTGAAGAGTTAAAAGTAATTTCAACTCTAAACATTGGTTGGGGAATTTTGTCCTTGTTAAATATATTGTGAATGGACTTCACTTCATAACCTTCAGACTCTAGCGCCTTTTTAATGTCATCAGTTGGTACAGAGCTGTCTACACCTTTGATAACTACTGTCAAACCCTTTGCACTTTTTAGTTGATACGTGTAATAATTTCTTTTCTCAGAATCAAAACTATCAACTATTGTTCTAAAAGACTTTTCTGAATAAGTCTGTATTTTTGTTTCCTGAATGTTTCCTTTCCGTAGAGAGACTACATGGAAATTTTCTTTGCCTACAAGTTGGGACAACTTATTTACCAATAGATTGGTGGTAGGTTCGCGCAAATAGAGGGGAGGTGGCTTTTGGTCTTTTAAAGTCATGGATGGTACTTTTTCACTTTCTTGGTTATCAAGCAGTGCAAAACGATTTTGACTTACGGAATTTGTTTTCGCTTGTTTTGGATTTGGTTCCAATTTTGAAGTCCTAGGGCTGGACTTACGTTTTGCATAAGTGACATAACGGTCCATTCCCGTTTGGATCTTTTGCGTTTTATGCGAGCTCAATAAATTTGGAGTATTTTTTGGTATGGCACCAGTATTCTTTGACATTGGGCTTGAGTGACCCTCCTTATCATTAATGGTTTTCACAGTGTTAATATTGTTATTGGTACTATTTGTGATATTGTTCACATTAGCATTACTATTTACATCAACCATTGAATCAGTTGTTTGATTATCTATTTTTTCTTTTGCTTTGTCTTCCACACAATTGTCTTGTTTTGGCGCACTTGAGAGAGGAGATCTCTCGTTTGTTGTTGTTTTTGAATCTGTTGTTTGTTTATTTATTTTTTCTTTTGCGCTATTATCTACACAATTGTTCTGTTTTGGCGCACTTGAGAGAGGAGATCTCTCGTTTGTTGTTGTTCTTACACTTAAATAGTTTTTATGATTTTTTGGGTCATAATTATTGTTGTTGTTGCATGGAGAGCTCATAACAAAGTATGCATTTTTTCCATTGCTACTGAGCCTCCTTTCACTTGTTGGAGAGTTAGAGAAACTCATGCACAATAACACACACTACACTCTATTTAAGGTTTTGTTGTTATTTTTTTTCTTTTTGTATACTTTTTGCTTTTTTATAAATTGTTTTGTTAATAATTGCATTAACAAAAATGACAATTTATTTAATTTAAATGTATTTTTAATATTAAAAATAAATAAGTATGTATTTAATTAGCGTCCATTCGCTGTTACTTATCTTTTTTTATATTTTTATTAAGAATTTATATTCACAATGTTATTTTCCTGTGAGAGCGATTTAAAACACGTCTATCCACTATAGATGAACACAGAAGATTTATTGAGTGAAAACATAAAAGTCCATTTATCTTGGAAACTATTAGAGGTAGAGCCAAAACAGTGAAAATCTGTGATCACTTATATTTCTAACCAAAAACAGTGAAAGTCTGTGATCACTTATATTTCTAACCAAAAATCGATTTATTGAGTGAAAACATAAAAGTCCATTTATCTTGGAAACTGTAAGAGATAGAGCCAAAACAGTGAAAATCTGTGATCACTTATATTTCTAACCAAAACCAAAACAGTGAAAATCTGTGATCACTTATATTTCTAACCAAAAATCGATTTATTGAGTGAAAACATAAAAGTCCACTTATCTTGGAAACTATTAGAGGTAGAGCCAAAACAGTGAAAATCTGTGATCACTTATATTTCTAACCAAAAATCGATTTATTGAGTGAAAACATAAAAGTCCATTTATCTTGGAAACTATAAGAGTTAGGGCCAAAACAGTGAAAATCTGTGACCACTTATATTTCTAACCAAAAATCGATTTATTGAGTGAAAACATAAAAGTCCATTTATCTTGGAAACTTTAAGAGATAGGGCCAAAACAGTGAAAATCTGTGATCACTTATATTTCTAACCAAAAATCGATTTATTGAGTGAAAACATAAAAGTCCATTTATCTTGGAAACTATAAGAGATAGAGCCAAAACAGTGAAAATCTGTAATCACTTATATTTCTCACAAAAAAATCAATTTATTGAGTGAAAACATAAAAGTCCATTTATCTTGGAAACTATTAGAGGTAGAGCCAAAACAGTGAAAATCTGTGATCACTTATATTTCTAACCAAAAATCGATTTATTGAGTGAAAACATAAAAGTCCATTTATCTTGGAAACTATAAGAGATAGAGCCAAAACTGTGAAAATCTGTGATCACTTATATTTCTAACCAAAAATCGATTTATTGAGTGAAAACATAAAAGTCCATTTATATTGGAAACTATAAGAGATAGAGCCAAAACAGTGAAAATCTGTGATCACTTATATTTCTAACCAAAAATCGATTTATTGAGTGAAAACATAAAAGTCCATTTATCTTGGAAACTATAAGAGATAGGGCCAAAACAATGAAAATCTGTGATCACTTATATTTCTAACCAAAAATCGATTTATTGAGTGAAAACATAAAAGTCCATTTATCTTGGAAACTATAAAAGTTAGGGCCAAAACAGTGAAAATCTGTGATCACTTATATTTCTAACCAAAAATCGATTTATTGAGTGAAAACATAAAAGTCCATTTATCTTGGAAACTATTAGAGATAGAGCCAAAACAGTGAAAATCTGTGATCACTTATATTTCTAACCAAAAATCGATTTATTGAGTGAAAACATAAAAGTCCATTTATCTTGGAAACTATAAGAGTTAGGGCCAAAACAGTGAAAATCTGTGATCACTTATATTTCTAACCAAAAATCGATTTATTGAGTGAAAACATAAAAGTCCATTTATCTTGGAAACTATTAGAGGTAGAGCCAAAACAGTGAAAATCTGTGATCACTTATATTTCTAACCAAAAATCGATTTATTGAGTGAAAACATAAAAGTCCATTTATCTTGGAAACTATAAGAGTTAGGGCCAAAACAGTGAAAATCTGTGACCACTTATATTTCTAACCAAAAATCGATTTATTGAGTGAAAACATAAAAGCCCATTTATCTTGGAAACTATAAGAGATAGGGCCAAAACAGTGAAAATCTGTGATCACTTATATTTCTAACCAAAAATCGATTTATTGAGTGAAAACATAAAAGTCCATTTATCTTGGAAACTATAAGAGATAGAGCCAAAAGAGTGAAAATCTGTAATCACTTATATTTCTAACCAAAAATCGATTTATTGAGTGAAAACATAAAAGTCCATTTATCTTGGAAACTATTAGAGGTAGAGCCAAAACAGTGAAAATCTGTGATCACTTATATTTCTAACCAAAAATCGATTTATTGAGTGAAAACATAAAAGTCCATTTATCTTGGAAACTATTAGAGGTAGAGCCAAAACAGTGAAAATCTGTGATCACTTATATTTCTAACCAAAAATCGATTTATTGAGTGAAAACATAAAAGTCCATTTATCTTGGAAACTATAAGAGTTAGGGCCAAAACAGTGAAAATCTGTGACCACTTATATTTCTAACCAAAAATCGATTTATTGAGTGAAAACATAAAAGTCCATTTATCTTGGAAACTATAAGAGATAGGGCCAAAACAGTGAAAATCTGTGATCACTTATATTTCTAACCAAAAATCGATTTATTGAGTGAAAACATAAAAGTCCATTTATCTTAGAAACTATAAGAGATAGGGCCAAAACAGTGAAAATCTGTGATCACTTATATTTCTAACCAAAAACAGTGAAAATCTGTGATCACTTATATTTCTAACCAAAAATCGATTTATTGAGTGAAAACATAAAAGTCCATTTATCTTGGAAACTATAAGAGATAGGGCCAAAACAGTGAAAATCTGTGATTACTTATATTTCTAACCAAAAATCGATTTGTTGAGTGAAAACATAAAAGTCCATTTATCTTGGAAACTATAAGAGATAGAGCCAAAACAGTGAAAATCTGTGATCACTTATATTTCTAACCAAAAATCAATTTATTGAGTGAAAACATAAAAGTCCATTTATCTAAGAAACTATAAGAGAGAGGGCCAAAACAGTGAAAATCTGTGATATTTCTAACCAAAAATCGATTTATTGAGTGAAAACATAAAAGTCCATTTATATTGGAAACTATAAGAGTTAGGGCCAAAACAATGAAAACCTGTGACCACTTATATTTCTAACCAAAAATAGATTTATTGAGTGCAAACATAAAAGTCCATTTATCTAAGAAACTATAAGAGAGAGGGCCAAAACAGTGAAAATCTGTGATCACTTATATTTCTAACCAAAAATCGATTTATTGAGTGAAAACATAAAAGTCCATTTATCTTGGAAACTATAAGAGATAGGGCCAAAACAGTGAAAATCTGTGATCACTTATATTTCTAACCAAAAATCGATTTATTGAGTGCAAACATAAAAGTCCATTTATCTTGGAAACTATTAGAGGTAGAGCCAAAACAGTGAAAATCTGTGATCACTTATATTTCTAACCAAAAATCGATTTATTGAGTGAAAACATAAAAGTCCATTTATCTTGGAAACTATAAGAGATAGGGCCAAAACAGTGAAAATCTGTGACCACTTATATTTCTAACCAAAAATCGATTTATTGAGTGAAAACATAAAAGTCCATTTATCTTGGAAACTATAAGAGATAGGGCCAAAACAGTGAAAATCTGTGATCACTTATATTTCTAACCAAAAACAGTGCAAATCTGTGATCACTTATATTTCTAGCCAAAAATCGATTTATTGAGTGAAAACATAAAAGTCCATTTATCTTGGAAACTATAAGAGATAGGGCCAAAACAATGAAAATCTGTGATCACTTATATTTCTAACCAAAAATCGATTTGTTGAGTGAAAACATAAAAGTCTATTTATCTTGGAAACTATAAGAGATAGAGCCAAAACAGTGAAAATCTGTGATCACTTATATTTCTAACCAAAAATCGATTTATTGAGTGAAAACATAAAAGTCCATTTATCTAAGAAACTATAAGAGAGAGGGCCAAAACAGTGAAAATCTGTGATCACTTATATTTCTAACCAAAAATCGATTTATTGAGTGAAAACATAAAAGTCCATTTATATTGGAAACTATAAGAGTTAGGGCCAAAACAATGAAAATCTGTGATCACTTATATTTCTAACCAAAAATCGATTTATTGAGTGCAAACATAAAAGTCCATTTATCTTGGAAACTATTAGAGGTAGAGCCAAAACTGTGAAAATCTGTGATCACTTATATTTCTAACCAAAAATCGATTTATTGAGTGAAAACATAAAAGTCCATTTATATTGGAAACTATAAGAGTTAGGGCCAAAACAATGAAAATCTGTGATCACTTATATTTCTAACCAAAAATCGATTTATTGAGTGCAAACATAAAAGTCCATTTATCTTGGAAACTATTAGAGGTAGAGCCAAAACTGTGAAAATCTGTGATCACTTATATTTCTAACCAAAAATCGATTTATTGAGTGAAAACATAAAAGTCCATTTATCTTGGAAACTATAAGAGTTAGGGCCAAAACAGTGAAAATCTGTGATCACTTATATTTCTAACCAAAAATCGATTTATTGAGTGAAAACATAAAAGTCCATTTATCTTGGAAACTATTAGAGATAGAGCCAAAACAGTGAAAATCTGTGATCACTTATATTTCTAACCAAAAATCGATTTATTGAGTGAAAGCATAAAAGTCCTTTTATCTTGGAAACTATAAGAGTTAGGGCCAAAACAGTGAAAATCTGTGATCACTTATATTTCTAACCAAAAATCGATTTATTGAGTGAAAACATAAAAGTCCATTTATCTTGGAAACTATAAGAGATAGGGCCAAAACAGTGAAAATCTGTGATCACTTATATTTCTAACCAAAAATCGATTTATTGAGTGAAAACATAAAAGTCCATTTATCTTGGAAACTATAAGAGATAGGGCCAAAACAGTGAAAATCTGTGATCACTTATATTTCTAACCAAAAATCAATTTATTGAGTGAAAACATAAAAGTCCATTTATCTTGGAAACTATAAGAGATAGGGCCAAAACAGTGAAAATCTGTGATCACTTATATTTCTAACCAAAAATCGATTTATTGAGTGCAAACATAAAAGTCCATTTATCTTGGAAACTATAAGAGTTAGGCCAAAACAGTGAAAATTTCTAACCAAATATTTCTAACCAAAAATCAATTTATTGAGTGCAAACATAAAAGTCCAAAAATCTGTGATCACTTATATTTCTAACCAAAAACAGTGAAAATCTGTGATCACTTATATTTCTAACCAAAAATCGATTTATTGAGTGAAAACATAAAAGTCCATTTATCTTGGAAACTATAAGAGATAGGGCCAAAACAGTGAAAATCTGTGATTACTTATATTCGATTTGTTGAGTGAAAACATAAAAGTCCATTTATCTTGGAAACTATAAGAGATAGAGCCAAAACAGTGAAAATCTGTGATCACTTATATTTCTAACCAAAAATCAATTTATTGAGTGAGAAGATAAAAGTCCATTTATCTAAGAAACTATAAGAGAGAGGGCCAAAACAGTGAAAATCTGTGATCACTTATATTTCTAACCAAAAATCGATTTATTGAGTGAAAACATAAAAGTCCATTTATATTGGAAACTATAAGAGTTAGGGCCAAAACAATGAAAATCTGTGACCACTTATATTTCTAACCAAAAATCGATTTATTGAGTGCAAACATAAAAGTCCATTTATCTAAGAAACTAATAGAGAGAGGGCCAAAACAGTGAAAATCTGTGATCACTTATATTTCTAACCAAAAATCGATTTATTGAGTGAAAACATAAAAGTCCATTTATCTTGGAAACTATAAGAGATAGGGCCAAAACAGTGAAAATCTGTGATCACTTATATTTCTAACCAAAAATCGATTTATTGAGTGCAAACATAAAAGTCCATTTATTTTGGAAACTATTAGAGGTAGAGCCAAAACAGTGAAAACCTGTGATCACTTATATTTCTAACCAAAAATCGATTTATTGAGTGAAAACATAAAAGTCCATTTATCTTGGAAACTATAAGAGATAGGGCCAAAACAGTGAAAATCTGTGATCACTTATATTTCTAACCAAAAATCGATTTATTGAGTGCAAACATAAAAGTCCATTTATCTTGGAAACTATAAGAGATAGGGCCAAAACAGTGAAAATCTGTGACCACTTATATTTCTAACCAAAAATCGATTTATTGAGTGAAAACATAAAAGTCCATTTATCTTGGAAACTATAAGAGATAGGGCCAAAACAGTGAAAATCTGTGATCACTTATATTTCTAACCAAAAACAGTGAAAATCTGATCACTTATATTTCTAACCAAAAATCGATTTATTGAGTGAAAACATAAAAGTCCACTTATCTTGGAAACTATAAGAGATAGGGCCAAAACAGTGAAAATCTGTGATCACTTATATTTCTAACCAAAAATCGATTTGTTGAGTGAAAACATAAAAGCCATTTATCTTGGAAACTATAAGAGATAGAGCCAAAACAGTGAAAATCTGTGATCACTTATATTTCTAACCAAAAATCGATTTATTGAGTGAAAACATAAAAGTCCATTTATCTAAGAAACTATAAGAGAGAGGGCCAAAACAGTGAAAATCTGTGATCACTTATATTTCTAACCAAAAATCGATTTATTGAGTGAAAATATAAAAGTCCATTTATATTGGAAACTATAAGAGTTAGGGCCAAAACAATGAAAATATGTGACCACTTAAATTTCTAACCAAAAATCGATTTATTGAGTGCAAACATAAAAGTCCATTTATCTTGGAAACTATTAGAGGTAGAGCCAAAACTGTGAAAATCTGTGATCACTTATATTTCTAACCAAAAATCGATTTATTGAGTGAAAACATAAAAGTCCATTTATCTTGGAAACTATAAGAGATAGGGCCAAAACAGTGAAAATCTGTGATCACTTATATTTCTAACCAAAAATCTATTTATTGAGTGAAAACAGAAAAGTCCATTTATCTTGGAAACTATAAGAGACAGGGCCAAAACAGTGAAAATCTGTGATCACTTATATTTCTAACCAAAAATTGATTTATTGAGTGAAAACATAAAAGTCCATTTATCGAAGAAACTATAAAGATAGGACCAAAACAGTGAAAATCGTGATCACTTATATTTCTAACCAAAATGATTTATTTAGTGAAAACATAAAAGTCCATTTATACGAAGAAACTATAAGAGATAGGTACCCAAAACATGAAAAATCTGTGATCACTATATATTTCTAAACCAACAAATCGATTTTATTGAGTGAAAACTATAAAAGTCCATTATCTTGGAAACTATTAGAGGTAGAGCCAAAACAGTGAATATCTGTGATCACTTATAATATTTCAACTAACTTCTAACGCAAAAATTGATTTATTGAGTGAAAACATAAAAGTCCATTTATCTAAGAAACTATAAGAGATCAGAGGCCAAAACAGTGAAATCTGTGATCACTTATATTCTCTACCCAAAAAATCGGTTTATTGAGTGAAACAAAAAGTTTAAACTTATCTGTGAAACTATAGAATAAAGCCAAAACAGTTAAAATCTGGTGATCACTGATATTTCTCGAAAAAAAATCATTATTTAGTGAAAACTAAAGTCCATTTATCTATGAACATAAGAGATAGAGCCTAACAGTGAAAATCTGTGATCACT